>NC_060139.1:1134558869-1134858869 GCF_021461385.2 Schistocerca piceifrons | reverse complement strand
AATCCCGACTTAAGTACAAGAAGACTGACCTTTCTTACTGTCTATGCTTTGAACCATTCCTGTGACACTAGTTATAGATTCCGATGCTTCACTTCAGGTTTACTGTATCCCTCTGACCTTCTTACTGACGATGAAACACAGTAATTGCATCGAATTAAATAGAAAAGGCACAATGCCGACTTAAATACAAGAAGACTGACTCTTCTTACTGTCTATGTTTTGAACGATTTCTGTGACGCTAGTTACAGATTCCGATGCTTCACTTCAGGTTTACTGCATCCCTCTGACCTTCTTATTGACGATGAAACACAGTAATTGCATCGGAATTAAATTGAAAAGGGCACAATGCCGACTTAAGTTCAAGAAGACTGACTCTTCTTACTGTCTACGTTTTGAACCAATCCTGTGACACTAGTTATAGATTCCGATGCTTCACTCTGGGTTTACTGTATCCCTTGGACCTTCTTAGTGACTATGAAACACAGATATAGTATCGCAATTAAATACAAAAGCACAATGCCGACTTAAGTACAAGTAGATTGACTCTTCTTACTGACTATGTTTTGAACCATTCCTGTGACACTAGTTAGAGATTCCGATGCTTTACTTCAGGTTTACTGTATCCCTCTGACCTTCTTATTGACGATGAAACACAGTAATTGCTTCGGAATTAAATTGAAAAGGGCACAATGCCGACTTAATTACCACAAGACTGACTCTTCATACTATCTAAGATTTGAACCATTCCTGTGACGTTTGTTACAGATTCCGATGCTTCACTTCAGGTTTACTGTATCCCTCTGACCTTCTAATTGACGATGAAACACAGTAATTGCATCGGAAATAAATTGAAAAGGGCATAATGCCGACTTAAATACAATAAGACTGACTGTTCTTACTGTCTATGTTTTGAACCATTCCTATGACACTAGTTATAGATTCCGATGCTTCACTTCTGGTTTACTGTATCCCTCTGACCTTCTTATTGACGATGAAACACAGAAATTGCATCGGAATGAAATACAAAAGGCTCAATGCCGACATAAGTACAAGAAGACTGACCTTTCTTACTCTCTATGCTTTGAACCATTCCTATGACACTAGTTATAGATTCCGATGCTTCACTTCTGGTTTACTGTATCCCTCTGACATTCTTATTGACGATGAAACACAGAAATTGCATCGGAATGAAATACAAAAGGCACAATGCCGACTTAAGTACAAGAAGACTGACTCTTCCAACTGTCTAAGTTTTGAACCATTCCTGTGATACTAGTTATTGATTCCGATGCTACACTTCAGTTTTACTGTATCCCTCTGACCATCTTATTGACGATGAAACACAGAAATTGCATCGGAATGAAATACAAATGGCACAATGCCGACTTAAGTAAAAGAAGACTGACTCTTCATACTGACTGCTTTGAACCATTCCTGTGACACTAGTTATAGATTCCGATGCTTCACTTCAGGTTTACTGTATCCCTCTGACCTTCTTACCGACGATGAAACACAGTAATTGCATCGAATTAAATAGAAAAGGCGCAATGCCGACTTAAATACAAGAAGACTGACTCTTCTTACTGTCTATGTTTTGAACGATTTCTGTGACGCTAGTTACAGATTCCGATGCTTCACTTCAGGTTTACTGCATCCCTATGACCTTCTTATTGACGATGAAACACAGTAATTGCATCGGAATTAAATTGAAAAGGGCACAATGCCGACTTAAGTACAAGAAGACTGACTCTTCTTACTGTCTATGTTTTGAACCAATCCTGTGACACTAGTTATAGATTCCGATGCTTCACTCTGGGTTTACTGTATCCCTTGGACCTTCTTAGTGACTATGAAACACAGATATAGTATCCCAATTAAATACAAAAGCACAATGCCGACTTAAGTACTAGTAGATTGACTCTTCTTACTGACTATGTTTTGAACCATTCCTGTGACACTAGTTAGGGATTCCGATGCTTTACATCAGGTTTACTGTATCCCTCTGACCTTCTTATTGACGATGAAACACAGTCATTGCATCGGAATGAAATTGAAAAGGGCACAATGCCGACTTAAGTACAAGAAGACTGACTCTTCTTACTGTCTATATTTTGAACCATTCCTGTGACGCTAGTTACTGATTCCGATGCTTCACTTCAGGTTTACTGTATCCCGTGGACCTTCTTATTGACGATGAAACACAGATATGGCTTCGGAATTAAATACAAAAGGCACAATGCCGACGTAAGTACAAGAAGACTGACTCTTCTTACTGACAATGTTTTGAACCATTCCTGTGACACTAGTTACAGATTCCGATGCTTCACTTCAATTTTACTGTATCCCTCTGACCTTCTTATTGACGATGAAACACAGTAATTGCATCGGAATTTAATTGAAAGGGCACAATGCCGACTTAAGTACAAGAAGACTGACCCTTCTTACTGTCTATGTTTTGAACCATTCCTGTGACACTAGTTATAGATTCCGATGCTTCACTCTAGGTTTACTGTATCCCTTGGACCTTCCTATTGACTATGAAACACAGAAATTGTATCGGAATTAAATACAAAAGGCACAATGCCGACTTAAGTCCAAGAAGACTGACTCTTCTTACTGACTACGTTTTGAAAAATTCCTGTGACACTAGTTAGAGATTCCGATGCATCACTTCAGGTTTACTGTATCCCTCTGACCTTCTTATTGACGATGAAACACAGTAATTGCTTCGGAATTAAATTGAAAAGGGCACAATGCCGACTTAATTACCACAAGACTGACTCTTCATACTATCTAAGATTTGAACCATTCCTGTGACGTTTGTTACAGATTCCGATGCTTCACTTCAGGTTTACTGTATCCCTCTGACCTTCTTATTGACGATGAAACACAGTAATTGCATCGGAAATAAATTGAAAAGGGCATAATGCCGACTTAAATACAATAAGACTGACTCTTCTTACTGTCTATGTTTTGAACCATTCCTATGACACTAGTTATAGATTCCGATGCTTCACTTCTGGTTTACTGTATCCCTCTGACCTTCTTATTGACAATGAAACACAGAAATTCATCGGAATGAAATACAAAAGACTCAATGCCGACATAAGTACAAGCAGACTGACCTTTCTTACTCTCTATGCTTTGAACTATTCCTGTGACACTAGTTATAGATTCCGATGCTTCACTTCACTTTTACTGTACCCCTTGGACCTTCTTATTGAGCATGAAACACAGAAATTGCATCGGAATGAAATACAAAAGGCACAATGCCGACTTAAGTACAAGAAGACTGACTCTTCCAACTGTCTAAGTTTTGAACCATTCCTGTGATACTAGTTATTGATTCCGATGCTACACTTCAGTTTTACTGTATCCCTCTGACCTTCTTATTGACGATGAAACACAGAAATTGCATCGGAATGAAATACAAATGGCACAATGCCGACTTAAGTAAAAGAAGACTGACTCTTCATACTGACTGCTTTGAACCATTCCTGTGACACTAGTTATAGATTCCGATGCTTCACTTCAGGTTTACTGTATCCCTTGGACATTCTTATTGACGATGAAACACAGAAATTGCATCGAAATTAATAACAAAAGGCACAATGCCGAGTTAAGTACAATAAGACTGACTCTTCTTTCTGATTATGTTTTGAAACATTACTGTGATTCTAGTTACAGATTCCGATGCTTCACTTCAGGTTTACTTTTTTCCCACTGACTTTCTTATTGACGATGAAACACAGAAATTGCATCGGAATTAAATAGAAAATACACGATGCCGACTTAAGTACAAGAAGACTGACGCTTCCTACTGACTATGTTTTGAGCCATTCCTGTGACACTAGTTTTAGATTACGATGCTTCACTTCAGGTTTACTGTATCCCTCTGACCTTCTTATTGACGATGAAACACATATTTTGCATCGGAATTAAATACAAAAGAGACAATGCCGACTTAAGTACAAGAAGACTGACTCTTCTTACTGTCTATGTTTTAAACCATTCCTGTGACACTAGTTATAGATTCCGATGCCTCACTCTAGGTTTACTGTATCCCTTGGACCTTCTTATTGACTATGAAACACAGAAATTGTACCGGAATTAAATACAAAAGGCAATATGCCGACTTAAGTACAAGAAGACTGACTCTTCTTACTGACTATGATTTGAACCATTCCTGTGACACTAGTTAGAGATTCCGATGCTTCACTTCAGGTTTACTGTATCCCTCTGACCTTCTTATTGACGATGAAACACAGTAATTGCATCGGAATTAAATTGAATATGGCCCAATGCCGACTTAAGTACAAGAAGACTGACTCTTCTTACTGTCTATGTTTTTAACCATTCCTGTGACACTACTTACAGATTCCGATGCTGCACTTCAGGTTTACTGTATCCCTTGGACCTACTTAGTGACTATGAAACACAGAAATTGTATCGGAATAAAATACAAAGGGCATAATGCTGACTTAAGTACATGTAGACTGATTCATCCTACTGTCTATGATTTGAAACATTCCTGTGACCTTAGTTACAGATTCCGATGCTTCATTTCAAGTTTACTGTATCTCTTGGACCTTCTTAATGACGATAAAACACAGAAACTGCATCGGAATTAAATATAAAAGGCACAATGCTGACTTAAGTACAAGAAGACCTTACTCTTTTTACTGACTATGTATGAACCATTCCTGTGACACTAGTTATAGATTCCGATGCTTCACTTCAGGTTTACTGTATCCCTCTGACCTTCGTATTGACGATGAAACACAGAAATAGCATCGGAAATAAATACAAGAGGCACGATGCCGACTTAACTACATGTAGAATGAATCTTCCTACTGTCAATGCTTTGAACCATTCCTGTGACACTTGTTATAGATTCCGATGCTTCATTTCAGGTTTACTGTATCCATTGGTTCTTGTTATTGCCGATGAAACACAGATAGTGCATCGGAGTTAAATACAAAAGGCACAATGCCGTCTTAAGTACAAGGAGACTGACTCTTCCTGCTGTCTATGTTTTGAACCATTCCTGTGAGACTAGTTATAGATTCCGATGCTTCACTTCAGGTTTACTGTATCCCTCTTACCTTCTTATTGACGATTAACCAGAGAATTTGCATCGTAATTAAATACAAAAGGCACAATGCCGACTTAAGTACAAGAAGACTGACCTTTCTTACTGTCTATGATTGGAACCATTCCTGTGACACTAGTTATTGATTCCGATGCTTCACTTCAGGTTTACTGTATCCCTCTGACCTTCTTACTGACGATGAAACACAGTAATTGCATCGAATTAAATAGAAAAGGCACAATGCCGACTTAAATACAAGAAGACTGACCCTTCTTACTTTCTATGTTTTGAACCATTCCTGTGACGCTAGTTACAGATTCCGATGCTTCACTTCTGGTTTACTGTATCCCTCTGACCTTCTTGTTGACGATGAAACACAGTAATTGCATCGGAATTAAATTGAAAAGGGCACAATGCCGACTTAAGTACAAAAAGACTGACTCTTCTTACTGACTATGATTTGAACCATTCCTGTGACACTAGTTAGAGATTCCGATGCTTTACTTCAGGTTTACTGTATCCCTCTGACCTTCTTATTGACGATGAAACACAGAATTTGCATCGTAATTAAATACAAAAGGCACAATGCCGACTTAAATACAAGAAGACTGACTCTTCTTACTGCCTATGTTTTGAACCATTCCTGTGACACTAGGTACAGATTCCGATGCTGCACTTCAGGTTTACTGTATCCCTTGGACCTTATTAGTGACTATGAAACACAGAAATTGTATCGGAATTAAATACAAAAGGCACAATGCCGACTTAAGTAAAAGAAGACAGACTCTTCCTGCTGTCTATGTTTTGAACCATTACTGTGAGCCTAGTTATAGATTCCGAAGCTTCACTTCAGGTTTACTGTATCCCTCTGACCTTCTTATTGACGATGAAACACAGAATTTGCATCGTAATTAAATACAAAAGGCACAATGCCGACTTAAGTACAAGAAGACTGACCTCTCTTACTGTCTATGCTTTGAAACATTCCTGTGACACAAGTTGGATTCCGATGTTTCACTTCAGGTTTACTGTATCCTTCTGACCTTCTTAGTGACTATGAAACATAGAAATTGAACCGGAATTAAATACAAAAGGCACAATGCCGACTTAAGTACAGGAAGACTGACTCTTCTTTTTGTCTATGTTTGATCTATTACTGTGAGACTAGTTATAGATTCCGATGCTTCACTTCAGGTTTACTGTATCCCTGGGACCTTCTTATTGACGACGAAACACAGAAATTGCATCGGAATTAAATACAAAAGGAACAATGCTGATTTAAGTAAAAGAAGACTGACTCTTCTTACTGACTGCTTTGAACCATTCCTGTGACACTAGTTATAGATTCGGATGCTTCACTTCAGGTTTACTGTATCCCTCTGTCCTTCTTATAGACGATAAAACACAGAAATTGCATCGGAATGAAATACAAATGGCACATTGCCGACTTAAGTACAAGATGACTGACTCTTCTTACTGTCTATGTTTTGAACCATTCCTGTGACGCTAGTTACAGATTCCGATGCTCCACTTTGGATTTACTGTATCCCTCTGACCTTCTTATTGACGATGAAACACAGTAATTGCATCGGAATTTAATTGAAAGGGCACAATGCCGACTTAAGTACAAGAAGACTGACTCTTCTTACTGTCTATGTTTTGAACTATTCCTGTGACACTAGTTATAGATTCCGATGCTTCACTCTAGGTTTACTGTATCCCTTGGACCTTCGTATTGACTATGAAACACAGAAATTGTATCGGAATTAAATACAAAAGGCACAATGCCGACTTAAGTACAAGAAGACTGACTCTTATTACTGACAATGTTTTGAACCATTCCTGTGGCACTAGTTATAGATTCCGATGCTTCACTTCAGTCTTACTGTATCCCTCTGACGTTCGTATTGACGATGAAACACAGTAATTGCTTCGGAATTAAATTGAAAAGGGCACAATGCCGACTTAAGTACCAGAAGACTGACTCTTCATACTATCTAAGTTTTGAACCATTCCTGTGACGTTTGTTACAGATTCCGATGCTTCACTTCAGGTTTACTGTATCCCTCTGACCTTCTTATTGACGATGAAACACAGTAATTGCATCGGAAATAAATTGAAAAGGGCATAATGCCGACTTAAGTACAAGAAGACTGACTCTTCTTACTTTCTATGTTTTGAACCATTCCTGTGACACTAGTTATAGATTCCGATGCTTGACTTCAGGTTTACTGTATCCCTTGGACCATCTTATTGACGATGAAACACAGAAATTGCATCGGAATTAAATACAAGAGGCACAATGCCGACTTAAGTACAAGAAGACTGACTCTTCTTACTGACAAGGTTCTGAACATTTCCTGTGACACGAGTTATAGATTCCGATGCTTCACTTCAGGGTTACTGTATCCCTCTGACCTTCTTAGTGACGATAAAACACAGAAATTGCATCGGAATTAAATACAAAAGGCACAATGCCGACTTAAGTACATGTAGACTGACTCTTCCTACTGTCTATACTTTGAAACATTCCTGTGACACTAGTTATAGATTCCGAAGCTTCATTTCAGGTTTACTGTATCCCTTGGACCTTCTTATTGACGATGAAACACAGAAAGTGCATCGGAATTAAATACAAAAGGCACAATGCTCACTTAAGTACAAGAAGACTGACTCTTCCTACTTTCTATGTTTTGAACCATTCCTGTGACACTAGTTATAGATTCCGATGCTTCACTTCAGGTTTACTGTATCCCTCTGACCTTCTTATTGACGATGAAACACAGAATTTGCATCGTAATTAAATACAAAAGGCACAATCCCGACTTAAGTACAAGAAGACTGACCTTTCTTACTGTCTATGCTTTGAACCATTCCTGTGACACTAGTTATAGATTCCGATGCTTCACTTCAGGTTTACTGTATCCCTCTGACCTTCTTACTGACGATGAAACACAGTAATTGCATCGAATTAAATAGAAAAGGCACAATGCCGACTTAAATACAAGAAGACTGACTCTTCTTACTGTCTATGTTTTGAACGATTTCTGTGACGCTAGTTACAGATTCCGATGCTTCACTTCAGGTTTACTGCATCCCTCTGACCTTCTTATTGACGATGAAACACAGTAATTGCATCGGAATTAAATTGAAAAGGGCACAATGCCGACTTAAGTTCAAGAAGACTGACTCTTCTTACTGTCTACGTTTTGAACCAATCCTGTGACACTAGTTATAGATTCCGATGCTTCACTCTGGGTTTACTGTATCCCTTGGACCTTCTTAGTGACTATGAAACACAGATATAGTATCGCAATTAAATACAAAAGCACAATGCCGACTTAAGTACAAGTAGATTGACTCTTCTTACTGACTATGTTTTGAACCATTCCTGTGACACTAGTTAGAGATTCCGATGCTTTACTTCAGGTTTACTGTATCCCTCTGACCTTCTTATTGACGATGAAACACAGTAATTGCTTCGGAATTAAATTGAAAAGGGCACAATGCCGACTTAATTACCACAAGACTGACTCTTCATACTATCTAAGATTTGAACCATTCCTGTGACGTTTGTTACAGATTCCGATGCTTCACTTCAGGTTTACTGTATCCCTCTGACCTTCTAATTGACGATGAAACACAGTAATTGCATCGGAAATAAATTGAAAAGGGCATAATGCCGACTTAAATACAATAAGACTGACTGTTCTTACTGTCTATGTTTTGAACCATTCCTATGACACTAGTTATAGATTCCGATGCTTCACTTCTGGTTTACTGTATCCCTCTGACCTTCTTATTGACGATGAAACACAGAAATTGCATCGGAATGAAATACAAAAGGCTCAATGCCGACATAAGTACAAGAAGACTGACCTTTCTTACTCTCTATGCTTTGAACCATTCCTATGACACTAGTTATAGATTCCGATGCTTCACTTCTGGTTTACTGTATCCCTCTGACATTCTTATTGACGATGAAACACAGAAATTGCATCGGAATGAAATACAAAAGGCACAATGCCGACTTAAGTACAAGAAGACTGACTCTTCCAACTGTCTAAGTTTTGAACCATTCCTGTGATACTAGTTATTGATTCCGATGCTACACTTCAGTTTTACTGTATCCCTCTGACCTTCTTATTGACGATGAAACACAGAAATTGCATCGGAATGAAATACAAATGGCACAATGCCGACTTAAGTAAAAGAAGACTGACTCTTCATACTGACTGCTTTGAACCATTCCTGTGACACTAGTTATAGATTCCGATGCTTCACTTCAGGTTTACTGTATCCCTCTGACCTTCTTACTGACGATGAAACACAGTAATTGCATCGAAATAAATAGAAAAGGCACAATGCCGACTTAAATACAAGAAGACTGACTCTTCTTACTGTCTATGTTTTGAACGATTTCTGTGACGCTAGTTACAGATTCCGATGCTTCACTTCAGGTTTACTGCATCCCTATGACCTTCTTATTGACGATGAAACACAGTAATTGCATCGGAATTAAATTGAAAAGGGCACAATGCCGACTTAAGTACAAGAAGACTGACTCTTCTTACTGTCTATGTTTTGAACCAATCCTGTGACACTAGTTATAGATTCCGATGCTTCACTCTGGGTTTACTGTATCCCTTGGACCTTCTTAGTGACTATGAAACACAGATATAGTATCCCAATTAAATACAAAAGCACAATGCCGACTTAAGTACAAGTAGATTGACTCTTCTTACTGACTATGTTTTGAACCATTCCTGTGACACTAGTTAGGGATTCCGATGCTTTACATCAGGTTTACTGTATCCCTCTGACCTTCTTATTGACGATGAAACACAGTCATTGCATCGGAATGAAATTGAAAAGGGCACAATGCCGACTTAAGTACAAGAAGACTGACTCTTCTTACTGTCTATATTTTGAACCATTCCTGTGACGCTAGTTACTGATTCCGATGCTTCACTTCAGGTTTACTGTATCCCGTGGACCTTCTTATTGACGATGAAACACAGATATGGCTTCGGAATTAAATACAAAAGGCACAATGCCGACGTAAGTACAAGAAGACTGACTCTTCTTACTGACAATGTTTTGAACCATTCCTGTGACACTAGTTACAGATTCCGATGCTTCACTTCAATTTTACTGTATCCCTCTGACCTTCTTATTGACGATGAAACACAGTAATTGCATCGGAATTTAATTGAAAGGGCACAATGCCGACTTAAGTACAAGAAGACTGACCCTTCTTACTGTCTATGTTTTGAACCATTCCTGTGACACTAGTTATAGATTCCGATGCTTCACTCTAGGTTTACTGTATCCCTTGGACCTTCCTATTGACTATGAAACACAGAAATTGTATCGGAATTAAATACAAAAGGCACAATGCCGACTTAAGTCCAAGAAGACTGACTCTTCTTACTGACTACGTTTTGAACCATTCCTGTGACACTAGTTAGAGATTCCGATGCATCACTTCAGGTTTACTGTATCCCTCTGACCTTCTTATTGACGATGAAACACAGTAATTGCTTCGGAATTAAATTGAAAAGGGCACAATGCCGACTTAATTACCACAAGACTGACTCTTCATACTATCTAAGATTTGAACCATTCCTGTGACGTTTGTTACAGATTCCGATGCTTCACTTCAGGTTTACTGTATCCCTCTGACCTTCTTATTGACGATGAAACACAGTAATTGCATCGGAAAGAAATTGAAAAGGGCATAATGCCGACTTAAATACAATAAGACTGACTCTTCTTACTGTCTATGTTTTGAACCATTCCTATGACACTAGTTATAGATTCCGATGCTTCACTTCTGGTTTACTGTATCCCTCTGACCTTCTTATTGACGATGAAACACAGAAATTCATCGGAATGAAATACAAAAGGCTCAATGCCGACATAAGTACAAGAAGACTGACCTTTCTTACTCTCTATGCTTTGAACTATTCCTGTGACACTAGTTATAGATTCCGATGCTTCACTTCACTTTTACTGTACCCCTTGGACCTTCTTATTGAGCATGAAACACAGAAATTGCATCGGAATGAAATACAAAAGGCACAATGCCGACTTAAGTACAAGAAGACTGACTCTTCCAACTGTCTAAGTTTTGAACCATTCCTGTGATACTAGTTATTGATTCCGATGCTACACTTCAGTTTTACTGTATCCCTCTGACCTTCTTATTGACGATGAAACACAGAAATTGCATCGGAATGAAATACAAATGGCACAATGCCGACTTAAGTAAAAGAAGACTGACTCTTCATACTGACTGCTTTGAACCATTCCTGTGACACTAGTTATAGATTCCGATGCTTCACTTCAGGTTTACTGTATCCCTTGGACATTCTTACTGACGATGAAACACAGAAATTGCATCGAAATTAATAACAAAAGGCACAATGCCGAGTTAAGTACAATAAGACTGACTCTTCTTACTGATTATGTTTTGAAACATTACTGTGATTCTAGTTACAGATTCCGATGCTTCACTTCAGGTTTACTTTTTTCCCACTGACTTTCTTATTGACGATGAAACACAGAAATTGCATCGGAATTAAATAGAAAATACACGATGCCGACTTAAGTACAAGAAGACTGACGCTTCCTACTGACTATGTTTTGAGCCATTCCTGTGACACTAGTTTTAGATTACGATGCTTCACTTCAGGTTTACTGTATCCCTCTGACCTTCTTATTGACGATGAAACACATATTTTGCATCGGAATTAAATACAAAAGAGACAATGCCGACTTAAGTACAAGAAGACTGACTCTTCTTACTGTCTATGTTTTAAACCATTCCTGTGACACTAGTTATAGATTCCGATGCCTCACTCTAGGTTTACTGTATCCCTTGGACCTTCTTATGGACTATGAAACACCGAAATTGTACCGGAATTAAATACAAAAGGCAATATGCCGACTTAAGTACAAGAAGACTGACTCTTCTTACTGACTATGATTTGAACCATTCCTGTGACACTAGTTAGAGATTCCGATGCTTCACTTCAGGTTTACTGTATCCCTCTGACCTTCTTATTGACGATGAAACACAGTAATTGTATCGGAATTAAATTGAATATGGCCCAATGCCGACTTAAGTACAAGAAGACTGACTCTTCTTACTGTCTATGTTTTTAACCATTCCTGTGACACTACTTACAGATTCCGATGCTGCACTTCAGGTTTACTGTATCCCTTGGACCTACTTAGTGACTATGAAACACAGAAATTGTATCGGAATAAAATACAAAGGGCATAATGCTGACTTAAGTACATGTAGACTGATTCATCCTACTGTCTATGATTTGAAACATTCCTGTGACCTTAGTTACAGATTCCGATGCTTCATTTCAAGTTTACTGTATCTCTTGGACCTTCTTAATGACGATAAAACACAGAAACTGCATCGGAATTAAATATAAAAGGCACAATGCTGACTTAAGTACAAGAAGACCTTACTCTTTTTACTGACTATGTATGAACCATTCCTGTGACACTAGTTATAGATTCCGATGCTTCACTTCAGGTTTACTGTATCCCTCTGACCTTCGTATTGACGATGAAACACAGAAATAGCATCGGAAATAAATACAAGAGGCACGATGCCGACTTAACTACATGTAGAATGAATCTTCCTACTGTCAATGCTTTGAACCATTCCTGTGACACTTGTTATAGATTCCGATGCTTCATTTCAGGTTTACTGTATCCATTGGTTCTTCTTATTGCCGATGAAACAGAGATAGTGCATCGGAGTTAAATACAAAAGGAACAATGCCGTCTTAAGTACAAGGAGACTGACTCTTCCTGCTGTCTATGTTTTGAACCATTCCTGTGAGACTAGTTATAGATTCCGATGCTTCACTTCAGGTTTACTGTATCCCTCTTACCTTCTTATTGACGATTAACCAGAGAATTTGCATCGTAATTAAATACAAAAGGCACAATGCCGACTTAAGTACAAGAAGACTGACCTTTCTTACTGTCTATGATTGGAACCATTCCTGTGACACTAGTTATTGATTCCGATGCTTCACTTCAGGTTTACTGTATCCCTCTGACCTTCTTACTGACGATGAAACACAGTAATTGCATCGAATTAAATAGAAAAGGCACAATGCCGACTTAAATACAAGAAGACTGACCCTTCTTACTTTCTATGTTTTGAACCATTCCTGTGACGCTAGTTACAGATTCCGATGCTTCACTTCTGGTTTACTGTATCCCTCTGACCTTCTTGTTGACGATGAAACACAGTAATTGCATCGGAATTAAATTGAAAAGGGCACAATGCCGACTTAAGTACAAAAAGACTGACTCTTCTTACTGACTATGATTTGAACCATTCCTGTGACACTAGTTAGAGATTCCGATGCTTTACTTCAGGTTTACTGTATCCCTCTGACCTTCTTATTGACGATGAAACACAGAATTTGCATCGTAATTAAATACAAAAGGCACAATGCCGACTTAAATACAAGAAGACTGACTCTTCTTACTGCCTATGTTTTGAACCATTCCTGTGACACTAGGTACAGATTCCGATGCTGCACTTCAGGTTTACTGTATCCCTTGGACCTTATTAGTGACTATGAAACACAGAAATTGTATCGGAATTAAATACAAAAGGCACTATGCCGACTTAAGTAAAAGAAGACAGACTCTTCCTGCTGTCTATGTTTTGAACCATTACTGTGAGCCTAGTTATAGATTCCGAAGCTTCACTTCAGGTTTACTGTATCCCTCTGACCTTCTTATTGACGATGAAACACAGAATTTGCATCGTAATTAAATACAAAAGGCACAATGCCGACTTAAGTACAAGAAGACTGACCTCTCTTACTGTCTATGCTTTGAAACATTCCTGTGACACAAGTTGGATTCCGATGTTTCACTTCAGGTTTACTGTATCCTTCTGACCTTCTTAGTGACTATGAAACATAGAAATTGAACCGGAATTAAATACAAAAGGCACAATGCCGACTTAAGTACAGGAAGACTGACTCTTCTTTTTGTCTATGTTTGATCTATTACTGTGAGACTAGTTATAGATTCCGATGCTTCACTTCAGGTTTACTGTATCCCTGGGACCTTCTTATTGACGACGAAACACAGAAATTGCATCGGAATTAAATACAAAAGGAACAATGCTGATTTAAGTAAAAGAAGACTGACTCTTCTTACTGACTGCTTTGAACCATTCCTGTGACACTAGTTATAGATTCGGATGCTTCACTTCAGGTTTACTGTATCCCTCTGTCCTTCTTATAGACGATAAAACACAGAAATTGCATCGGAATGAAATACAAATGCCACATTGCCGACTTAAGTACAAGATGACTGACTCTTCTTACTGTCTATGTTTTGAACCATTCCTGTGACGCTAGTTACAGATTCCGATGCTCCACTTTGGATTTACTGTATCCCTCTGACCTTCTTATTGACGATGAAACACAGTAATTGCATCGGAATTTAATTGAAAGGGCACAATGCCGACTTAAGTACAAGAAGACTGACTCTTCTTACTGTCTATGTTTTGAACTATTCCTGTGACACTAGTTATAGATTCCGATGCTTCACTCTAGGTTTACTGTATCCCTTGGACCTTCGTATTGACTATGAAACACAGAAATTGTATCGGAATTAAATACAAAAGGCACAATGCCGACTTAAGTACAAGAAGACTGACTCTTATTACTGACTATGTTTTGAACCATTCCTGTGGCACTAGTTATAGATTCCGATGCTTCACTTCAGTCTTACTGTATCCCTCTGACGTTCGTATTGACGATGAAACACAGTAATTGCTTCGGAATTAAATTGAAAAGGGCACAATGCCGACTTAAGTACCAGAAGACTGACTCTTCATACTATCTAAGTTTTGAACCATTCCTGTGACGTTTGTTACAGATTCCGATGCTTCACTTCAGGTTTACTGTATCCCTCTGACCTTCTTATTGACGATGAAACACAGTAATTGCATCGGAAATAAATTGAAAAGGGCATAATGCCGACTTAAGTACAAGAAGACTGACTCTTCTTACTTTCTATGTTTTGAACCATTCCTGTGACACTAGTTATAGATTCCGATGCTTGACTTCAGGTTTACTGTATCCCTTGGACCATCTTATTGACGATGAAACACAGAAATTGCATCGGAATTAAATACAAGAGGCACAATGCCGACTTAAGTACAAGAAGACTGACTCTTCTTACTGACAAGGTTCTGAACATTTCCTGTGACACGAGTTATAGATTCCGATGCTTCACTTCAGGGTTACTGTATCCCTCTGACCTTCTTAGTGACGATAAAACACAGAAATTGCATCGGAATTAAATACAAAAGGCACAATGCCGACTTAAGTACATGTAGACTGACTCTTCCTACTGTCTATACTTTGAAACATTCCTGTGACACTAGTTATAGATTCCGAAGCTTCATTTCAGGTTTACTGTATCCCTTGGACCTTCTTATTGACGATGAAACACAGAAAGTGCATCGGAATTAAATACAAAAGGCACAATGCTCACTTAAGTACAAGAAGACTGACTCTTCCTACTTTCTATGTTTTGAACCATTCCTGTGACACTAGTTATAGATTCCGATGCTTCACTTCAGGTTTACTGTACCCCTTGGACCTTCTTATTGACGATGAAACACAGATATTGCGTCGGAATTAAATACAAAAGGCACAATGCCGACTTAAGTACAAGAAGACTGACTCTTCCAACTGTCTAAGTTTTGAACCATTCCTGTGATACTAGTTATTGATCCCGATGCTACACTTCAGTTTTACTGTATCCGTCTGACCTTCTTATTGACGCTGAAACACAGAAATTGCATCGGAATTAAATTGAAAAGGGCACAATGCCGACTGAAGTAAAAGAAGACTGACTCTTCATACTGACTGTTTTGAACCATTACTGTTACACTAGTTATAGATTCCGATGCTTCACTTCAGGTATACTGTATCCCTCTGACATTCTTATTGACGATGAAACACAGAAATTGCATCGGAAATAAATACAAAAGGCACGATGCCGACTGAAGTACATGTAGAACGAATCTTCCTACTGTCTATGTTTTGAACCATTCCTGTGACACTTGTTATAGATTCCGATGCTTCATTTCAGGTTTACTGTATCCCTATTTTCATCTTATTGCCGATGAAACACAGATAGTGCATCGGAGTTAAATACAAAAGGCACAATGCCGACTTAAGTACAAGAAGACTGACTCTTCCTACTGTCTATGTTTTGAACCATTCCTGTGAGACTAGTTATAGATTCCGATGCCTCACTTCAGGTTTACTGAATCCATCTGACCTTCTTTTTGTCGATGAAACACAGAAATTACATCGGAATTAAATACAAATGGCACAATGCCGACTTAAGTACAAGAAGACTGACTCTTCTTACTGACTATGTTTTGAACCATTCCTGTGACACTAGTTATAGATTCCGATGCTTCACTTCAGGTTTACTGTATCCCTCTGACCTTCTTATTGACGATGAAGCACAGAAATTGCATCGGAAATGAATAGAAAAGGCACAATGCCGACTTAAGTACAAGAAGACAGACTCTTCTTACTATCTATGCTTTGAACCACTCCTGTGACGCTAGTTAGAGATTCCGATGCTTCACTACTGGTTTACTGTTTACCTCTGACCTTGTTATTGACGATGAAACACAGAAATTGCATCGGAATTAAATACAAAAGGCACAATGCTGACTTAAGTACATGTAGACTGTCTCTTCCTACTGTCTATGTTTTGAAACATTCCTGTGACCTTAGTTATAGATTCCGATGCTTCATTTCAGGTTTACTGTATCTCTTAGACCTTCTTATTGACGATGAAACACAGAAACTGCATCGGAATTAAATGTAAAAGGCACAATGCCGACTTAAGTACAAGAAGACTGACTCTTCTTACTGACTATGTTTTGAACCATTCCTGTGACACTAGTTATAGATTCCGATGCTTTACTTCAGGTTTACTGTATACCTCTGACCTTCTTATTGACGATGAAACACAGAAATTGCATCGGAAAAAAATACAAAAGCACGATGACGACTTATGTACATGTAGAATGAATCTTCCTACTGTCTATGTTTTGAACCATTCCCGTGACACTTGTTATAGATTCCGATGCCTCACTTCAGGTTTACTGAATCCATCTGACCTTCTTTTTGACGATGAAACACAGAAATTGCTTCGGAATTAAATACAAAAGGCACAATGCCGACTTAAGTGCAAGAAGACTGACTCTTTTTACTGTCAATGCTTTGAACCAATCCTGTGACACTAGTTATAGATTCCGATGCCTCACTCTAGGTTTACTGTATCCCTTGGACCTTCTTATTGACTATGAAACACAGAAATTGTATCGGAATTAAATACAAAAGGCAATATGCAAACTTAAGTACAAGAAGACTGACTCTTCTTACTGACTATGTTTTGAACCATTCCTGTGACACTAGTTAGAGATTCCGATGCTTCACTTCAGGTTTACCGTATCCCTCTGACCTTCGTATTGACGATGAAACACAGTAATTGCATCGGAATCAAATTGAAAAGGGCACAATGCAGACTTAAGGACAAGAAGACTGACTCTTCTTACTGTCTATGTTTTTAACCATTCCTGTGACACTAGTTACAGATTCCGATGTTGCACGTCAGGTTTACTCTATCCCTTGGACCTTCTTAGTGACTATGAAACACAGAAATTGTATCGGAATTAAATACAAAGGGCACAATGCTGACTTAAGTACATGTAGACTGACTAATCCTACTGTCTATGATATGAAACATTCCTGTGGCCTTAGTTACAGATTACGATGCTTCATTTCAGGTTTACTGTATCTCATGGACCTTCTTATTGACGATAAAACACAGAAACTGCATCAGAATTAAATATAAAAGGCACAATGCCGACTTAAGTACAAGAAGACTGACTCTTCTTACTGACTATGCTTTTAACCATTCCTGTGACACTAGTTATAGATTCCGATTCTTCACTTCTGGTTTACTGTATCCCTCTGACCTTCTTATTGCCGATGAAACACAGAAATTGCATCGGAAATAAATACAAGAGGCACGATGCCGACTTAAGTACATGTAGAATGAATCTTCCTACTGTCAATGTTTTGAACCATTCCTGTGACACTTGTTATAGATTCCGATGCTGCATTTCAGGTTTTGGTTCTTCTTATTGCCGATGAAACACAGATAGTGCATCGGAGTTAAATACAAAAGGCACAATGCTGACTTAAGTACATGTAGACGGACTAATCCTACTGTCTATGATTTGAAACATTCCTGTGACCTTAGTTTTAGATTCCGATGCTTGATTTCAGGTTTACTGTATCTCTTGGACCTTCTTATTGACGATGAAACACAGAAACTGCATCGGAATTAAATGTAAAAGGCACAATGCCGACTTAAGTACAAGAAGACTGACTCTTCTTACTGACTATGTTTTGAACCATTCCTGTGACACTAGGTATAGATTCCGATGCTTCACTTCAGATTTACTGTATCCCTCTGACCTTCTTATTGACGATGAAACACAGAAATTGCATCGGAAATAAATACAAAAAGCACGATGCCGACTGAAGTACATGTAGAATGAATCTTCCTACTGTCTATGTTTTGAACCATTCCTGTGACACTTGTTATAGATTCCGATGCTTCATTTCAGGTTTACTGTATCCCTAGGTTCTGCTTATTGACGATGAAACACAGAATTTGCATCGTAATTAAATACAAAAGGCACAATGCCGACTTAAGTACAAGAAGACTGACCTTTCTTACTGTCTATGCTTTGAACCATTCCTGTGACACTAGTTAGATTCCGATGCTTCACTTCAGGTTTACTGTATCCCTCTGACCTTCTTAGTGACTATGAAACACAGAAATTGCATCGGAATTAAATACAAAAGGCACAATGCCGACTTAAGTACTGGATGACTGACTCTTCTTGTTGTCTATGTTTTGATCCATTACTGTGAGACTAGTTATAGATTCCGATGCTTCACTTCAGGTTTACTGTATCCCTTGGACCTCCTTATTGACGACGAAACACAGAAATTGCATCGGAATTAAATACAAAAGGCACAATGCCGACTTAAGTACAAGAAGACTGACCCTTCTTACTGACTATGTTTTGAACCATTCCTGTGACACTAGTTATAGATTCTGATGCTTCACTTCAGGTTTACTGTATCCCTTTGACCGACTTATTGA
Organism: Schistocerca piceifrons; assembly: GCF_021461385.2. Classification (NCBI taxonomy): domain Eukaryota; kingdom Metazoa; phylum Arthropoda; class Insecta; order Orthoptera; family Acrididae; genus Schistocerca; species Schistocerca piceifrons. The sequence goes on along the minus strand of NC_060139.1, from coordinate 1,134,839,497 downwards.
CGATGAAACACAGAAATTGGATCGGAAAGAAATACAAAAGGCACGATGCCGACTGAAGTACATGTAGAATGAATCTTCCTACTGTCTATGTTTCAACCATTCCTGTGACACTTGTTATAGATTCCGATGCTTCATTTCAGGTTTACTGTATCCCTATTTTCATCTTATTGCCGATGAAACACAGATAGTGCATCGGAGTTAAATACAAAAGGCACAATGCCGACTTAAGTACAAGAAGACTGACTCTTCCTACTGTCTATGTTTTGAACCATTCCTGTGAGACTAGTTATAGATTCCGATGCCTCACTTCAGGTTTACTGAATCAATCTGACCTTCTTTTTGTCGATGAAACACAGAAATTGCATCGGAATTAAATACAAAAGGCACAATGCCGACTTAAGTACAAGAAGACAGACTCTTTTTACTGTCAATGCTTTGAACCATTCCTGTGACAATAGTTATAGATTCCAATGCTACACCTCAAATTTACTGTATCCCGTGGACCTTCTTATTGACGATGAAACACAGAAATTGCATCGGTTTAAATACAAAAGGCACAATGCCGACTTAAGTACAAGAAGACTGACTCTTCTTACTGACTATGCTTGAAGCATTCCTGTGACACTAGTCATAGATTCCGATGCTTCACTTCAGGTTACTGTATCCCTCTGACCTTCCTATTCACGATGAAACACAGGTATTGCATCGGAATTAAATAGAAAAGTCACAATGCCGACTTAAGTACAAGAAGACTGACTCTTCTTACTGACTATGTTTTGAACCATTCCTGTGACACTAGTTATAGATTCCGATGCTTCACTTCAGGTTTACTGTATCCCTCTGACCTTCTTATTGACGATGAAGCACAGAAATTGCATCAGAAATGAATAGAAAAGGCACAATGCCGACTTAAGTACAAGAAGACAGACTCTTCTTACTATCTATGCTTTGAACCACTCCTGTGACGCTAGTTAGAGATTCCGATGCTTAACTACAGGTTTACTGTTTACCTCTGACCTTGTTATTGACGATGAAACACAGAAATTGCATCGGAATTATATAGAAAAGGCACAATGCCGACTTAAGTACAAGAAGACTGACTCTTCTTACTGACTATGCTTTGAAGCATTCCTGTGACACTAGTTATAGATTCAGATGCTTCACTTCAGATTTACTGTATCCCTCTGACCTTCTTATTGACGATGAAGCACAGAAATTGCATCGGAATTAAATACAAAAGGCACAATGCTGACTTAAGTACATGTAGACTGTCTCTTCCTACTGTCTATGTTTTGAAACATTCCTGTGACCTTAGTTATAGATTCCGATGCTTCATTTCAGGTTTACTGTATGTCTTAGACCTTCTTATTGACGTTGAAACACAGAAACTGCATCGGAATTAAATGTAAAAGGCACAATGCCGACTTAAGTACAAGAAGACTGACTCTTCTTACTGACTATGTTTTGAACCATTTCTGTGACACTAGTTATAGATTCCGATGCTTTACTTCAGGTTTACTGTATACCTCTGACCTTCTTATTGACGATGAAACACAGAAATTGCATCGGAAAAAAATACAAAAGCACGATGACGACTTATGTACATGTAGAATGAATCTTCCTACTGTCTATGTTTTGAACCTTTCCTGTGACACTTGTTATAGATTCCGATGCCTCACTTCAGGTTTACTGAATCCATCTGACCTTCTTTTTGACGATGAAACACAGAAATTGCATCGGAATTAAATACAAAAGGCACAATACCGACTTAAGTACAAGAAGACTGACTCTTTCTACTGTCAATGCTTTGAACCATTCCTGTTACACTAGTTATAGATTCCGATGCCTCACTCTAGGTTTACTGTATCCCTTGGACCTTCTTATTGACTATGAAACACAGAAATTGTATCGGAATTTAATACAAAAGGCAATATGCAAACTTAAGTACAAGAAGACTGACTCTTCCTACTGTCTATGCTTTGAACCATTCCTGTGAGACTAGTTATAGATTCCGATGCCTCACTTCAGGTTTACTGAATCCATCTGACCTTCTTTTTGACGATGAAACACAGAAATTGCATCGGAATTAAATACAAAAGGCACCATGCCGACTTAAGTACAAGAAGACTGACTCTTTTTACTGTCAATGTTTTGAACCATTCCTGTGACAGTAGTTATAGATTCCAAGCTACACCTCAGATTTACTGTATCCCGTGGACCTTCTTATTGACGATGAAACACAGAAATTGCATCGGAATTAAATACAAAAGGCACAATGCCGACTTAAGTACAAGAGGGCTGACTCTTCTTACTGATTATGTTTGGACCCATTCCTGAGACACTAGTTACAGATTCCGATGCTTCGCTTCAGGTTTACTGTATCCCTCTGACCTTCTTATTTACGATGAAACACAGATATTGCATCGGAAATAAATAGAAAAGGCACAATGCCGACTTAAGTTCAAGAAGACTGACTCTTCTTACTGACTATGTTTTGAACCATTCCTGTGACAAGAGTTACAGATTCCGATGCTTCACTTCAGGTTTACTGTATCCCTCTGACCTTCTTATTCACGATAAAACACAGATATTGCATCGGAATTAAGTAGAAAAGGCACAATGCCGACTTAAGTACAAGAAGACTGACTCTTCTTACTGACTATGTTTTGAACCATTCCTGTGACACTAGTTATTGAATCCGATGCTTCACTTCAGGTTTACTGTATCCCTCTGACCTTCTTATTGACGATGAAGTACAGAAATTGCATCGGAATTAAATACAAAAGGCACAATGCCTACTTACGTACATGTAGACTGACTCTTCCTAATGTCTATGTTTTGAACCAGTCCTGTGACACTAGTTATAGATTCTGATGCTGCTCTTCAGGTTTACTGTATCCCTTGGACCTTCTTATTGACGATGAAACACAGAAATTGCGTCGGAAATAAATACAAAAGGCACGATGCCGACTGAAGTACATGTAGAATGAATCTTCCTACTGTATATGTTTTGAACCATTACTGTGACACTTGTTATAGATTCCGATGCTTCATTTCAGGTTTACTGTATCCCTAGGTTCTGCTTATTGACGATGAAACACAGAATTTGCATCGTAATTAAATACAAAAGGCACAATGCCGACTTAAGTACAAGAAGACTGACCTTTCTTACTGTCTATGCTTTGAACCATTCCTGTGACACTAGTTAGATTCCGATGCTTCACTTCAGGTTTACTGTATCCCTCTGACCTTCTTAGTGACTATGAAACACAGAAATTGCATCGGAATTAAATACAAAAGGCACAATGCCGACATAAGTACATGTAGACTGACTCTTCCTACTGTCTATACTTTGAAACATTCCTGTGACACTAGTTATAGATTCCGATGCTTCATTTCAGGTTTACTGTATCCCTTGGACCTTCTTATTGACGATGAAACACAGAAAGTGCATCGGAATTAAATAGAAAAGGCACAATGCTCACTTAAGTGCAAGAAGACTGACTCTTCCTACTTTCTATGTTTTGAACCATTCCTGTGACACTAGTTATAGATTCCGATGCTTCACTTCAGGTTTACTGTACCCCTTGGACATTCTTATTGACGATGAAACACAGAAATTGCGTCGGAATTAAATACAAAAGGCACAATGACGACTTAAGTACAAGATGACTGACTCTTCCAAATGTCTAAGATTTGAACCATTCCTGTGATACTAGTTATTATCCCGATGCTACACTTCAGTTTTACTGTATCCGTCTGACCTTCTTATTGTCGATGAAACACAGAAATTGCATCGGAATTAAATTGAAAAGGGCACAATGCCGACTGAAGGAAAAGAAGACTGACTCTTCATACTGACTGCTTTGAACCATTCCTGTGACACTAGTTATAGATTCCGATGCTTCACTTCAGGTTTACTGTATCCCTCTGACCTTCTTATTGACGATGAAACACAGAAATTGCATCGGAAATAAATACAAAAGGCACGATGCCGACTGAAGTACATGTAGAATGATTCTTCCGACTGTCTATGCTTTTGAACCATTCCTGTGACACTTGTTATAGATTCCGATGCTTCATTTCAGGTTTACTGTATTCCTAGGTTCATCTTATTGCCGATGAAACACAGATAGTGCATCGGAGTTAATTACAAAAGGCACAATGCCGACTTAAGTACAAGAAGACTGACTCTTCCTACTGTCTATGTTTTGAACCATTCCTGTGAGAGTAGTTATAGATTCCGATGCCTCACTTCAGGTTTACTGAATCCATCTGACCTTCTTTTTGTCGATGAAACACAGAAATTGCATCGGAATTAAATACAAAAGGCACAATGCCGACATAAGTACAAGAAGACAGACTCTTTTTACTGTCAATGTTTTGAACCATTCCTGTGACAATAGTTATAGATTCCAATGCTACACCTCAAATTGACTGTATCCCGTGGACCTTCTTATTGACGATGAAACACAGGTATTGCATCGGAATTAAATAGAAAAGTCACAATGCCGACTTAAGTACAAGAAGACTGACTCTTCTTACTGACTATGTTTTGAACCATTCCTGTGACACTAGTTATAGATTCCGATGCTTCACTTCAGGTTTACTGTATCCCTCTGACCTTCTTATTGACGATGAAACACAGAAATTGCATCGGAAATGAATAGAAAAGGCACAATGCCGACTTAAGTACAAGAAGACTGACTCTTCTTACTATCTATGCTTTGAACCACTCCTGTGACGCTAGTTAGAGATTCCGATGCTTAACTACAGGTTTACTGTTTACCTCTGACCTTGTTATTGACGATGAAACACAGAAATTGCATCGGAATTAAATAGAAAAGGCACAATGCCGACTTAAGTACAAGAAGACTGACTCTTCTTACTGACTATGTTTTGAAGCATTCCTGTGACACTAGTTATAGATTCCGATGCTTCACTTCAGGTTTACTGTATCCCTTGGACCTTCTTAGTGACTATGAAACACAGAAATTGTATCGGAATTAAATACAAAAGGCACAATGCTGACTTAAGTACATGTAGACTGTCTCTTCCTACTGTCTATGTTTTGAAACATTCCTGTGACCTTAGTTATAGATTCCGATGCTTCATTTCAGGTTTACGGTATCTCTTAGACCTTCTTATTGGCGATGAAACACAGAAACTGCATCGGAATTAAATGTTAAAGGCACAATGCCGACTTAAGTACAAGAAGACATACTCTTCTTACTGACTATGTTTTGAACCATTCCTGTGACACTAGTTATAGATTCCGATGCTTTACTTCAGGTTTACTGTATACCTCTGACCTTCTTATTGACGATGAAACACAGAAATTGCATAGGAAAAAAATACAAAAGGCACGATGACGACTTATGTACATGTAGAATGAATCTTCCTACTGTCTATGTTTTGAACCAATCCTGTGACACTTGTTATAGATTCCGATGCCTCACTTCAGGTTTACTGAATCCATCTGACCTTCTTTTTGACGATGAAACACAGAAATTGCATCGGAATTAAATACAAAAGGCACAATGCCGACTTAAGTACAAGAAGACTGACTCTTTTTACTGTCAATGCTTTGAACTATTCCTGTGACACTAGTTATTGATTCCGATGCCTCACTCTAGGTTTACTGTATCCCATGGACCTTCTTATTGACTATGAAACACAGAAATTGTATCGGAATTAAATACAAAAGGCAATATGCAAACTTAAGTACAAGAAGACTGACTCTTCTTACTGACTATGTTTTGAACCATTCCTGTGACACTAGTTAGAGATTCCGATGCTTCACTTCAGGTTTACTGTATCCCTCTGACCTTCGTATTGACGATGAAACACAGTAATTGCATCGGAATTAAATTGAAAAGGGCACAATGCCGACTTAAGGACAAGAAGGCTGACTCTTCTTACTGTCTATGTTTTTAACCATTCCTGTGACACTAGTTACAGATTCCGATGCTGCACTTCAGGTTTACTGTATCCCTTGGACCTTCTTAGTGACTATGAAACACAGAAATTGTATCGGAATTAAATACAAAGGTCACAATGCTGACTTAAGTACATGTAGACTGACTAATCCTACTGTCTATGATTTGAAACATTCCTGTGACCTTAGTTACAGATTCCGATGCTTCATTTCAGGTTTACTGTATCTCATGGACCTTCTTATTGACGATAAAACACAGAAACTGCATCAGAATTAAATATAAAAGGCACAATGCCGACTTAAGTACAAGAAGACTGACTCTTCTTACTGACTATGTTTTAACCATTCCTGTGACACTAGTTATAGATTCCGATGCTGCACTTCAGGTTTACTGTATCCCGTGGACCTTCTTATTGACGATGAAACACAGGTATTGCATCGGAATTAAATAGAAAAGTCACAATGCTGACTTAAGTACAAGAAGACTGACTCTTCTTACTGACTATGTTTTGAACCATTCCTGTGACACTAGTTATAGATTCCGATGATTCACTTCAGGTTTACTGTATCCCTATGACCTTCTTATTGACGATGAAACACAGAAATTGCATCGGAAATGAATAGAAAAGGCACAATGCCGACTTAAGTACAAGAAGACTGACTCTTCTTACTATCTATGCTTTGAACCACTCCTGTGACGCTATTTAGAGATTCCGATGCTTAACTACAGGTTTACTGTTTACCTCTGACCTTGTTATTGACGATGAAACACAGAAATTGCATCGGAATTAAATAGAAAAAGCACAATGCCGACTTAAGTACAAGAAGACAGACTCTTCTTACTGACTATGTTTTGAAGCATTCCTGTGACACTAGTTATAGATTCCGATGCTTCACTTCATGTTTACTGTATCCCTTGGACCTTCTTAGTGACTATGAAACACAGAAATTGTATCGGAATTAAATACATAAGGCACAATGCTGACTTAAGTACATGTAGACTGTCTCTTCCTACTGTCTATGTTTTGAAACATTCCTGTGACCTTAGTTATAGATTCCGATGCTTCACTTCAGGTTTACTGTATCTCTTAGACCTTCGTATTGACGATGAAACACAGAAACTGCATCGGAATTAAATGTAAAAGTCACAACGCCGACTTAAGTACAAGAAGACTGACTCTTCTTACTGACTATGTTTTGAACCATTCCTGTGACACTAGTTATAGATTCCGATGCTTTACTTCAGGTTTACTGTATACCTCTGACCTTCTTATTGACGATGAAACACAGAAATTGCATAGGAAAAAAATACAAAAGGCACGATGACGACTTATGTACATGTATAATGAATCTTCCTACTGTCTAAGTTTCAACCATTCCTGTGACACTTGTTATGGATTCCGATGCCTCACTTCAGGTTTACTGAATCCATCTGACCTTCTTTTTGACGATGAAACACAGAAATTGCATCGGAATTAAATACAAAAGGCACAATGCCGACTTAAGTACAAGAAGACTGACTCTTTTTACTGTCAATGCTTTGAACTATTCCTGTGACACTAGTTATAGATTCCGATGCCTCACTCTAGGTTTACTGTATCCCTTGGACCTTCTTATTGACTATGAAACACAGAAATTGTATCGGAATTAAATACAAAAGGCAATATGCAAACTTAAGTACAAGAAGACTGACTCTTCTTCCTGACTATGTTTTGAACCATTCCTGTGACACTAGTTAGAGATTCCGATGCTTCACTTCAGGTTAACTGTATCCCTCTGACCTTCGTATTGACGATGAAACACAGTAATTGCATCGGAATTAAATTGAAAAGGGCACAATGCCGACTTAAGGACAAGAAGACTGACTCTTCTTACTGTCTATGTTTTTAACCATTCCTGTGACACCAGTTACAGATTCCGATGCTGCACTTCAGGTTTACTGTATCCCTCTGACCTTCTTATTGCCGATGAAACACAGAAATTGCATCGGAAATAAATACAAGAGGCACGATGCCGACTTAAGTACACGTAGAATGAATCTTCCTACTGTCAATGTTTTGAACCATTCCTGTGACACTTGTTATAGATTCCGATGCTGCATTTCAGGTTTACAGTATCCCTTGGTTCTTCTTATTGCCGATGAAACAAAGATAGTGCATCGGAGTTAAATACGAAAGGCGCAATGCCGACTTAAGTACATGTAGACTGACTAATCCTACTGTCTAAGATTTGAAACATTCCTGTGACCTTAGTTATAGATTCCGATGCTTCATTTCAGGTTTACTGTATCTCTTGGACCTTCTTATTGACGATGAAACACAGAAACTGCATCGGAATTAAATGTAAAAGGCACAATGCCGACTTAAGTACAAGAAGACTGACTCTTCTTACTGACTATGTTTTGAACCATTCCTGTGACACTAGTTATAGATTCCGATGCTTCACTTCAGGTTTACTGTATCCCTCTGACCTTCTTATTGACGATGAAGTACAGAAATTGCATCGGAATTAAATACAAAAGGCACAATGCCTACTTACGTACATGTAGACTGACTCTTCCTACTGTCTACGTTTTGAACCAGTCCTGTGACACTAGTTATAGATTCCGATGCTGCACTTCAGGTTTACTGTATCCCTTGGACCTTCTTAGTGACTATGAAACACAGAAATTGTTATGGAATTAAATACAAAAGACACAATGCTGACTTAAGTACATGTAGACTGACTAATCCTACTGTCTAAGATTTGAAACATTCCTGTGACCTTAGTTATAGATTCCGATGCTTCATTTCAGGTTTACTGTATCTCTTGGACCTTCTTATTGACGATGAAACACAGAAACTGCATCGGAATTAAATGTAAAAGGCACAATGCCGACTTAAGTACAAGAAGACTGACTCTTCTTACTGACTATGTTTTGAACCATTCCTGTGACACTAGTTATAGATTCCGATGCTGCACTTCAGGTTTACTGTATCCCTCTGACCTTCTTATTGACGATGAAACACAGAAATTGCATCGGAAATAAATACAAAAGGCACGATGCCGACTGAAGTACATGTAGAATGAATCTTCCTACTGTATATGTTTTGAACCATTCCTGTGACACTTGTTATATATTCCGATGCTTCATTTCAGGTTTACTGTATCCCTAGGTTCTGCTTATTGTCGATGAAACACAGAATTTGCATCGTAATTAAATACAAAAGGCACAATGCCGACTTAAGTACAAGAAGACTGACCTTTCTTACTGTCTATGCTTTGAACCATTCCTGTGACACTAGTTAGATTCCGATGCTTCACTTCAGGTTTACTGTATCCCTCTGACCTTCTTAGTGACTATGAAACACAGAAATTGCATCGGAATTAAATACAAAAGGCACAATGCCGACTTAAGAACTGGATGACTGACTCTTCTTTTTGTCTATGTTTTGATCCATTACTGTGAGACTAGTTAAAGATTCCGATGCTTCACTTCAGGTTTACTGTATCCCTTGGACCTCCTTAATGACGACGAAACACAGAAATTGCATCGGAATTAAATACAAAAGGCACAATGCCGACTTAAGTACAAGAAGACTGACCCTTCTTACAGACTATGTTTTGAACCATTCCTGTGACACTAGTTATAGATTCTGATGCTTCACTTCAGGTTTACTGTATCCCTCTGACCTTCTTATTGACGATGAAACACAGAAATTGGATCGGAAATAAATACAAAAGGCACGATGCCGACTGAAGTACATGTAGAATGAATCTTCCTAATGTCTATGTTTTGAACCATTCCTGTGACACTTGTTATAGATTCCGATGCTTCATTTCAGGTTTACTGTATCCCTAGGTTCTTCTTATTGCCGATGAAACACAGATAGTGCATCGGAGTTAAATACAAAAGGCACAATGCCGACTTAAGTACAAGAAGACTGACTCTTCCTACTGTCTATGCTTTGAACCATTCCTGTGAGACTAGTTATAGATTCCGAAGCCTCACTTCAGGTTTACTGAATCCATCTGACCTTCTTTTTGACAATGGAACACAGAAATTGCATCGCAATTAAATACAAAAGGCACCATGCCGACTTAAGTACAAGAAGGCTGACTCTTTTTACTGTCAATGTTTTGAACCATTCCTGTGACAATAGTTATAGATTCCAAGCTACACCTCAGATTTACTGTATCCCGTGGACCTTCTTATTGACGATGAAACGCAGAAATTGCATCGGAATTAAATACAAAAGGCACAATGCCGACTTAAGTACAAGAAGACTGACTCTTCTTACTGACTATGTTTTGAACCATTCCTGTGACACTAGTTACAGATTCCGATGCTTCACTTCAGGTTTACTTTATCCCTCTGACCTACTTATTCACGATGAAACACAGATATTGCATCGGAATTAAATAGAAAAGGCACAATGCCGACTTAAGTACAAGAAGGCTGACTCTTCTTACTGATTATGTTTGGACCCATTCCTGTGACACTAGTTATAGATTCCGATGCTTCACTTCAGATTCACTGTATCCCTCTGACCTTCTTATTCACGATGAAACACAGATATTGCATCGGAAATAAATAGAAAAGGCACAATGCCGACTTAAGTACAAGAAGACTGACTCTTCTTACTGACTATGTTTTGAACCATTCCTGTGACACTAGTTACAGATTCCGATGCTTCACTTCAGGTTTACTGTATCCCTCTGACCTTCTTATTCACGATGAAACACAGATATTGCATCGGAATTAAATAGAAAAGGCACAATGCCGACTTAAGTACAAGAAGACTGACTCTTCTTACTGACTATGTTTTGAACCATTGCTGTGACACTACTTATAGATTCCGATGCTTCACTTCAGGTTTACTGTATCCCTCTGACCTTCTTATTGACGATGAAGTACAGAAATTGCATCGGAATTAAATACAAAAGGCACAATGCCTACTTACGTACATGTAGACTGACTCTTCCTACTGTCTATGCTTTGAACCAGTCCTGTGACACTAGTTATAGATTCCGATGCAGCACTTCAGGTTTACTGTATCCCTTGGACCTTCTTAGTGACTCTGAAACACAGAAATTGTATCGGAATTAAATACAAAAGGCACAATGCTGACTTAAGTACATGTAGACTAAATCTTCCTACTGTTTATGTTTTGAAACATTCCTGTGACCTTAGTTATAGATTCCGATGCTTCATTTCAGGTTTGCTGTATCCCTAGGTTCTGCTTATTGACGATGAAACACAGAATTTGCATCGTAATTAAATACAAAAGGCACAATGCCGACTTAAGTACAAGAAGACTGACCTTTCTTACTGTCTATGCTTTGAACCATTCCTGTGACACTAGTTAGATTCCGATGCTTCACTTCAGGTTTACTGTATCCCTCTGACCTTCTTAGTGACTATGAAACACAGAAATTGCATCGGAATTAAATACAAAAGGCACAATGCCGACTTAAGTACTGGATGACTGACTCTTCTTTTTGTCTATGTTTTGATCCATTACAGTGAGACTAGTTATAGATTCCGATGCTTCACTTCAGGTTTACTGTATCCCTTGGACCTCCTTAATGACGACGAAACACAGAAATTGCATCGGAATTAAATACAAAAGGCACAATGCCGACTTAAGTACAAGAAGACTGACCCTTCTTACAGACTATGTTTTGAACCATTCCTGTGACACTAGTTATAGATTTTGATGCTTCACTTCAGGTTTACTGTATCCCTCTGCCCTTCTTATTGACGATGAAACACAGAAATTGGATCGGAAATAAATACAAAAGGCACGATTCCGACTGAAGTACATGTAGAATGAAACTTCCTAATGTCTATGTTTTGAACCATTCCTGTGACATTTGTTATAGATTCCGATGCTTCATTTCAGGTTTACTGTATCCCTAGGTTCTTCTTATTGCCGATGAAACACAGATAGTGCATCGGAGTTAAATACAAAAGGCACAAGTCCGACTTAAGTACAAGAAGACTGACTCTTCCTACTGTCTATGCTTTGAACCATTCCTGTGAGACTAGTTATAGATTCCGAAGCCTCACTTCAGGTTTACTGAATCCATCTGACCTTCTTTTTGACGATGAAACACAGAAATTGCATCGGAATTAAATACAAAAGGCACCACGCCGACTTAAGTACAAGAAGGCTGACTCTTTTTACTGTCAATGTTTTGAACCATTCCTGTGACAATAGTTATAGATTCCAAGCTACACCTCAGATTTACTGTATCCCGTGGACCTTCTTATTGACGATGAAACACAGAAACTGCATCGGGATTAAATATAACAGGCGCAATGTCGAGTTAAGTACAAGAAGACTGACTCTTCTTATTGACTATGTTTTTAACCATTCCTGTGACAGTAGTTATAGATTCCGATGCTACACTTCAGGTGTACTGTTTACCTCTGACTTTGTTATTGACGATGAAACACAGAAATTGCATCGGAAATAAATACAGGAGGCATGCTGCCGACCTAAGTACATGTAGAATGAATCTTCCTACTGTCAATGTTTTGAACCATTCCTGTGACACTTGTTATAGATTCCGATGCTTCATTTCAGGTTTACTGTATCCCTTGGTTCTTCTTATTGCCGATGAAACACAGATAGTGCATCGGAGTTAAATACAAAAGGCACAATGCCGACTTAAGTACAAGGAGACTGACTCTTCGTGCTGTCTATGTTTTGAACCATTCCTGTGAGACTAGTTATAGATTCCGATGCTTCACTTCAGATTTACTGTATCCCGTGGACCTTCTTATTGACGATGAAACACAGAAATTGCATCGGAATTAAATACAAAAGGCACAATGCCGACTTAAGTACAAGAAGACTGACTCTTCTTACTGACTATGTTTTGAACCATTCCTGTGACACTAGTTACAGATTCCGATGCTTCACTTCAGGTATACTGTATCCCTCTGACCTTCTTATTCACGATGAAACACAGATATTGCATCGCAATTAAATAGAAAAGGCACAATGCCGACTTAAGTACAAGAAGGCTGACTCTTCTTACTGATTATGTTTGGACCCATTCCTGTGACACTAGTTATAGATTCCGATGCTTCACTTCAGGTTCACTGTATCCCTCTGACCGTCTTATTCACGATGAAACACAGATATTGCATCGGAAATAAATAGAAAAGGCACAATGCCGACGTAAGTACAAGAAGACTGACTCCTCTTACTGACTATGTTTTGAACCATTCCTGTGACACTAGTTACAGATTCCGATGCTTCACTTCAGGTTTACTGTATCCCTCTAACCTTCTTATTCACGATGAAACACAGATATTGCATCGGAATTAAATAGAAAAGGCACAATGCCGACTTAAGTACAAGAAGACTGACTCTTCTTACTGACTATGTTTTGAACCATTCCTGTGACACTAGTTATAGATTCCGATGCTTCACTTCAGGTTTACTGTATCCCTCTGACCTTCTTATTGACGATGAAGTACAGAAATTGCATCGGAATTAAATACAAAAGGCACAATGCCTACTTACGTACATGTAGACTGACTCTTCCTACTGTCTATGTTTTGAACCAGTCCTGTGACACTAGTTATAGATTCCGATGCTGCACTTCAGGTTTACTGTATCCCTTGGACCTTCTTAGTGACTATGAAACACAGAAATTGTATCGGAATTAAATACAAAAGGCACAATGCTGACTTAAGTACATGGAGACTAAATCTTCCTACTGTCTATGTTATGAAACATTCCTGTGACCTTAGTTATAGATTCCGATGCTTCATTTCAGGTTTACTGTATCTCTTGGACCTTCTTATTGACGATGAAACACAGAAACTGCATCGGAATTAAATGTAAAAGGCACAATGCCGACTTAAGTACAAGAAGACACACTCTTCTTACTGACTATGTTTGAACCATTCCTGTGACACTAGTTATAGATTCCGATGCTTTACTTCAGGTTTACTGTATCCCTCTGACCTTCTTATTGACGATGAAACACAGAAATTGCATCGGAAATAAATAGAAAAGGCACAATGCCGACTTAAGTGCAAGAAGACTGACTCTTCTTACTGACTATGTTTTGAACCATTCCTGTGACACTAGTTATAGATTCCGATGCTTCACTTCACGTTTACTGTATCCCTTGGACCTTCTTATTGACGATGAAACACAGATATTGCTTCGGAATTAAATACAAAAGGCACAATGCCGACGTAAGTACAAGAAGACTGACTCTTCTTACTGACTATGTTTGGACCAATTCCTGTGACACTAGTTATAGATTCCGATGCTTTACTTCAGGTTTACTGTATCCCTCTGACCTTCTTATTCACGATGAAACACAGATATTGCATCGGAATTAAATAGAAAAGCTACAATGTCGACTTAAGTACAAGAAGACTGACTCTTCTTACTGACTATTTTTTGAACCATTCCTGTGACACTAGTTATAGATTCCGATGCTTCACTTCAGGTTTACTGTATCCCTTGGACCTTCTTATTGACGATGAAACACAGATATTGCTTCGGAATTAAATACAAAAGGCACAATGCCGACGTAAGTACAAGAAGACTGACTCATCTTACAGACTATGTCTTGAACCATTCCTGTGACACTAGTTAGAGATTCCGATGCTTCACTTCAGGTATACTGTATCCCTCTGACCTTCTTATTGACGATGAAAGACAGTAATTGCATCGGAATTTAATTGATAAGTGCACAATGCCGACTTAAGTACAAGAAGACTGACTCTTCTTACTGACTATGTTTTGAACCATTCCTGTGACACTAGTTATAGATTCCGATGCTTCACTTCAGGTTTACTGTATCCCTCTGACCTTCTTATTCACGATGAAACATAGATATTGCATCGGAATTAAATAGAAAAGCTACAATGCCGACTTAAGTACAAGAAGACTGACTCTTCTTACTGACTATTTTTTGAACCATTCCTGTGACACTAGTTATAGATTCCGATGCTACACTTCTGGTTTACTGTATCCCTCTGACCTTCTTACTGACGATGAAACACAGAAATTGCATCGGAAATAAATACAAAAGACACGATGCCGACTGAAGTACATGTAGAATGAATCTTCCTACTGTCTATGTTTTGAACCATTCCTGTGACACTTGTTATAGATTCCGATGCTTCACTTCAGGTTTACTGTATCCCTTGGACCTTATTATTGACGATGAAACACAGATATTGCTTCGGAATTAAATACAAAAGGCACAATGCCGACGTAAGTACAAGAAGACTGACTCATCATACAGACTATGTCTTGAACCATTCCTGTGACACTAGTTAGAGATTCCGATGCTTCACTTCAGGTATACTGTATCCCTCTGACCTTCTTATTGACGATGAAACACAGTAATTGCATCGGAATTTAATTGATAAGTGCACAATGCCGACTTAAGTACAAGAAGACTGACTCTTCTTACTGTCTATTTTTTTAACCATTCCTGTGACACTAGTTACAGATTCCGATGCTGCACTTCAGGTTTACTGTATCCCTTGGAACTTCTTAGTGACTATGAAACACAAAAATTGTATCGGAATTAAATACAAAGGGCACAATGCTGACTTAAGTACATGTAGACTGACTCATCCTACTGACTATTATTTGAAACATTTCTGTGACCTTAGTTACAGATTCCGATGCTTCATTTCAGGTTTACTGTATCTCTTGGACCTTCTTATTGACGATAAAACACAGAAACTGCATCGGTATTAAATATAACAGGCACAATGCCGAGTTAAGTACAAGAAGACTGACTCTTCTTACTGACTATGTTTTTAACCATTCCTGTGACACTTGTTATAGATTCCGATGCTTCATTTCAGGTTTACTGTATCCCTTGGTTCTTCTTATTGCCGATGAAACACAGATAGTGCATCGGAGTTAAATACAAAAGGCACAATGCCGACTTAAGTACAAGGAGACTGACTCTTCGTGCTGTCTATGTTTTGAACCATTCCTGTGAGACTAGTTATAGATTCCGATGCTTCACTTCAGGTTTACTGTATCCCTCTGACCTTCTTATTGACGATGAAACACAGAATTTGCGTCATAATTAAATACAAAAGGCACAATGCCGACTTTAGTACAAGAAGACTGACCTTTCTTACTGTCTATGCTTTGAACCATTCCTGTGACACTAGTTATTGATTCCTATCCATCACTTCAGGTTTACTGTATCCCTCTGACCTTCTTACTCACGATGAAATACAGTAATTGCATCGGAAATAAATAGAAAAGGCACAATGCCGACGTAAGTACAAGAAGACTGACTCATCTTACAGACTATGTCTTGAACCATTCCTGTGACACTAGTTAGAGATTCCGATGCTTCACTTCAGGTATACTGTATCCCTCTGACCTTCTTATTGACGATGAAACACAGTAATTGCATCGGAATTTAATTGATAAGTGCACAATGCCGACTTAAGTACAAGAAGACTGACTCTTCTTACTGACTATGTTTTGAACCATTCCTGTGACACTAGTTATAGATTCCGATGCTTCACTTCAGGTTTACTGTATCCCTCTGACCTTCTTATTCACGATGAAACACAGATATTGCATCGGAATTAAATAGAAAAGCTACAATGCCGACTTAAGTACAAGAAGACTGACTCTTCTTACTGACTATTTTTTGAACCATTCCTGTGACACTAGTTATAGATTCCGATGCTACACTTCTGGTTTACTGTATCCCTCTGACCTTCTTACTGACGATGAAACACAGAAATTGCATCGGAAATAAATACAAAAGACACGATGCCGACTGAAGTACATGTAGAATGAATCTTCCTACTGTCTATGTTTTGAACCATTCCTGTGACACTTGTTATTGATTCCGATGCTTCACTTCAGGTTTACTGTATCCCTTGGACCTTCTTATTGACGATGAAACACAGATATTGCTTCGGAATTAAATACAAAAGGCACAATGCCGACGTAAGTACAAGAAGACTGACTCATCTTACAGACTATGTCTTGAAGCATTCCTGTGACACTAGTTAGAGATTCCGATGCTTCACTTCAGGTATATTGTATCGCTCTGACCTTCTTATTGACGATGAAACACAGTAATTGCATCGGAATTTAATTGATAAGTGCACAATGCCGACTTAAGTACAAGAAGACTGACTCTTCTTACTGTCTATTTTTTTAACCATTCCTGTGACACTAGTTACAGATTCCGATGCTGCACTTCAGGTTTACTGTATCCCTTGGAACTTCTTAGTGACTATGAAACACAAAAATTGTATCGGAATTAAATACAAAGTACATGTAGACTGACTCATCCTACTGACTATGATTTGAAACATTCCTGTGACCTTAGTTACAGATTCCGATGCTTCATTTCAGGTTTACTGTATCTCTTGGACCTTCTTATTGACGATAAAACACAGAAACTGCATCGGTATTAAATATAACAGGCACAATGCCGAGTTAAGTACAAGAAGACTGACTCTTCTTACTGACTATGTTTTTAACCATTCCTGTGACACTAGTTATAGATTCCGATGCTTCACTTCAGGTTTACTGTTTACCTCTGACTTTGTTATTGACGATGAAACACAGAAATTGCATCGGAAATAAATACAGGAGGCATGATGCCGACTTAAGTACATGTAGAATGAATCTTCCTACTGTCAATGTTTTGAACCATTCCTGTGACACTTGTTTTAGATTCCGATGCTTCATTTCAGGTTTACTGTATCCCTTGGTTCTTCTTATTGCCGATGAAACACAGATAGTGCATCGGAGTTAAATACAAAAGGCACAATGCCGACTTAAGTACAAGGAGACTGACTCTTCGTGCTGTCTATGTTTTGAACCATTCCTGTGAGACTAGTTATAGATTCCGATGCTTCACTTCAGGTTTACTGTATCCCTCTGACCTTCTTATTGACGATGAAACACAGAATTTGCATCGTAATTAAATACAAAAGGCACAATGCCGACTTTAGTACAAGAAGACTGACCTTTATTACTGTCTATGCTTTGAACCATTCCTGTGACACTAGTTATTGATTCCTATGCATCACTTCAGGTTTACTGTATCCCTCTGACCTTCTTACTGACGATGAAATACAGTAATTGCATCGGAATTAAATAGAAAAGGCACAATGCCGACTTAAATACAAGAAGACTGACTCTTCTTACTGTCTATGTTTTGAACCATTCCTGTTACGTTAGTTATAGATTGCGATGCTTCACTTCAGGTTTACTGTATCCCTCTGACATTCTTATTGACGATGAAACACAGTCATTGTATCGGAATTAAATTGAAAAGGGCACAATGCCGACTTAAGTACAAGAAGACTGACTCTTCTTACTGTCTATGTTTTGAACAATTCCTGCGACACTAGGTACAGATTCCGATGCTGCACTTCAGGTTTACTGTATCCCTTGGACCTTCTTAGTGACTATGAAACACAGAAATAGTATCGGAATTAAATACAAAAGGCAAAATGCCGACTTCAGTACAAGAAGACTGACTCTTCTTACTGACTATGCTTTGAACCATTCCTGTGACACTAGTTAGAGATTCCGATGCTTTACTTCAGGTTTACTTTATCCCTCTGACCTTCTTATTGACGATGAAACACAGTCATTGCTTCGGAATTAAATTGAAAAGAGCACAATGCCGACTTAAGTACAAGAAGACTGACTCTTCTTACTGTCTATGATTTGAACAATTCCTGCGACACTAGGTACAGATTCCGATGCTGCACTTCAGGTTTACTGTATCCCTTGGACCTTCTTAGTGACTATGAAACACAGAAATTGTATCGGAATTAAATACAAAAGGCACAATGCCGACTTAAGTACAAGAAGACTGACTCCTCTTACTGACTATGTTTTGAACCATTCCTGTGACACTAGTTATAGATTCCTATGCTTCACTTCAGGTTTACTGTATCCCTCTGACCTTCTTATTGACGATGAAGTACAGAAATTGCATCGGAATTAAATACAAAAGGCACAATGCCTACTTACGTACATGTAGACTGACTCTTCCTACTGTCTATGTTTTGAACCAGTCCTGTGACACTAGTTATAGATTCCGATGCTGCACTTCAGGTTTACTCTATCCCTTGGACCTTCTTAGTGACTATGAAACACAGAAATTGTATCGGAATTAAATACAAAAGGCACAATGCTGACTTAAGTACATGTAGACTAAATCTTCCTACTGTCTATGTTTTGAAACATTCCCGTGACCTTAGTTATAGATTCCGATGCTTCATTTCAGGTTTACTGTATCTCTTGGACCTTCTTATTGACGATGAAACACAGAAACTGCATCGGAATTAAATGTAAAAGGCACAATGCCGACTTAAGTACAAGAAGACACACTCTTCTTACTGACTATGTTTGAACCATTCCTGTGACACTAGTTATAGATTCCGATGCTTTACTTCAGGTTTACTGTATCCCTCTGACCTTCTTATTGACGATGAAACACAGAAATTGCATCGGAAATAAATAGAAAACGCACAATGCCGACTTAAGTACAAGAAGACTGACTCTTCTTACTGACTATGTTTTGAACCATTCCTGTGATACTAGTTATAGATTCCGATGCTTCACTTCAGAATTACTGTATCCCTTGGACCTTCTTATTGACGATGAAACACAGATATTGCTTCGGAATTAAATACAAAAGGCACAATGCCGACGTAAGTACAAGAAGACTGACTCTTCTTACTGACTATGTTTGGACCAATTCCTGTGACACTAGTTATAGATTCCGATGCCTCACTTCAGGTTTACTGTATCCCTCTGACCTTCTTATTCACGATGAAACACAGATATTGCATCGGAATTAAATAGAATAGCTACAATGCCGACTTAAGTACAAGAAGACTGACTCTTCTTACTGACTATTTTTTGAACCATTCCTGTGACACTAGTTATAGATTCCGATGCTTCACTTCAGGTTTACTGTATCCCTTGGACCTTCTTATTGACGATGAAACACAGATATTGCTTCGGAATTAAATACAAAAGGCACAATACCGACGTAAGTACAAGAAGACTGACTCATCTTACAGACTATGTCTTGAACCATTCCTGTGACACTAGTTAGAGATTCCGATGCTTCACTTCAGGTATACTGTATCCCTCTGACCTTCTTATTGACGATGAAACACAGTAATTGCATCGGATTTTAATTGATAAGTGCACAATGCCGACTTAAGTACAAGAAGACTGACTCTTCTTACTGTCTATTTTTTTAACCATTCCTGTGACACTAGTTACAGATTCCGATGCTTCACTTCAGGTTTACTGTTTACCTCTGACTTTGTTATTGACGATGAAACACAGAAATTGCATCGGAAATAAATACAGGAGGCGTGATGCCGACTTAAGTACATGTAGAATGAATCTTCCTACTGTCAATGTTTTGAACCATTCCTGTGACACTTGTTATAGATTCCGATGCTTCATTTCAGGTTTACTGTATCCCTTGGTTCTTCTTATTGCCGATGAAACACAGATAGTGCATCGGAGTTAAATACAAAAGGCACAATGCCGACTTAAGTACAAGGAGACTGACTCTTCGTGCTGTCTATGTTTTGAACCATTCCTGTGAGACTAGTTATAGATTCCGATGCTTCACTTCAGGTTTACTGTATCCCTCTGACCTTCTTATTGACGATGAAACACAGAATTTGCGTCATAATTAAATACAAAAGGCACAATGCCGACTTTAGTACAAGAAGACTGACCTTTCTTACTGTCTATGCTTTGAACCATTCCTGTGACACTAGTTATTGATTCCTATCCATCACTTCAGGTTTACTGTATCCCTCTGACCTTCTTACTCACGATGAAATACAGTAATTGCATCGGAAATAAATAGAAAAGGCACAATGCCGACGTAAGTACAAGAAGACTGACTCATCTTACAGACTATGTCTTGAACCATTCCTGTGACACTAGTTAGAGATTCCGATGCTTCACTTCAGGTATACTGTATCCCTCTGACCTTCTTATTGACGATGAAACACAGTAATTGCATCGGAATTTAATTGATAAGTGCACAATGCCGACTTAAGTACAAGAAGACTGACTCTTCTTACTGACTATGTTTTGAACCATTCCTGTGACACTAGTTATAGATTCCGATGCTTCACTTCAGGTTTACTGTATCCCTCTGACCTTCTTATTCACGATGAAACACAGATATTGCATCGGAATTAAATAGAAAAGCTACAATGCCGACTTAAGTACAAGAAGACTGACTCTTCTTACTGACTATTTTTTGAACCATTCCTGTGACACTAGTTATAGATTCCGATGCTACACTTCTGGTTTACTGTATCCCTCTGACCTTCTTACTGACGATGAAACACAGAAATTGCATCGGAAATAAATACAAAAGACACGATGCCGACTGAAGTACATGTAGAATGAATCTTCCTACTGTCTATGTTTTGAACCATTCCTGTGACACTTGTTATTGATTCCGATGCTTCACTTCAGGTTTACTGTATCCCTTGGACCTTCTTATTGACGATGAAACACAGATATTGCTTCGGAATTAAATACAAAAGGCACAATGCCGACGTAAGTACAAGAAGACTGACTCATCTTACAGACTATGTCTTGAAGCATTCCTGTGACACTAGTTAGAGATTCCGATGCTTCACTTCAGGTATATTGTATCGCTCTGACCTTCTTATTGACGATGAAACACAGTAATTGCATCGGAATTTAATTGATAAGTGCACAATGCCGACTTAAGTACAAGAAGACTGACTCTTCTTACTGTCTATTTTTTTAACCATTCCTGTGACACTAGTTACAGATTCCGATGCTGCACTTCAGGTTTACTGTATCCCTTGGAACTTCTTAGTGACTATGAAACACAAAAATTGTATCGGAATTAAATACAAAGTACATGTAGACTGACTCATCCTACTGACTATGATTTGAAACATTCCTGTGACCTTAGTTACAGATTCCGATGCTTCATTTCAGGTTTACTGTATCTCTTGGACCTTCTTATTGACGATAAAACACAGAAACTGCATCGGTATTAAATATAACAGGCACAATGCCGAGTTAAGTACAAGAAGACTGACTCTTCTTACTGACTATGTTTTTAACCATTCCTGTGACACTAGTTATAGATTCCGATGCTTCACTTCAGGTTTACTGTTTACCTCTGACTTTGTTATTGGCGATGAAACACAGAAATTGCATCGGAAATAAATACAGGAGGCATGATGCCGACTTAAGTACATGTAGAATGAATCTTCCTACTGTCAATGTTTTGAACCATTCCTGTGACACTTGTTTTAGATTCCGATGCTTCATTTCAGGTTTACTGTATCCCTTGGTTCTTCTTATTGCCGATGAAACACAGATAGTGCATCGGAGTTAAATACAAAAGGCACAATGCCGACTTAAGTACAAGGAGACTGACTCTTCGTGCTGTCTATGTTTTGAACCATTCCTGTGAGACTAGTTATAGATTCCGATGCTTCACTTCAGGTTTACTGTATCCCTCTGACCTTCTTATTGACGATGAAACACAGAATTTGCATCGTAATTAAATACAAAACGCACAATGCCGACTTTAGTACAAGAAGACTGACCTTTATTACTGTCTATGCTTTGAACCATTCCTGTGACACTAGTTATTGATTCCTATGCATCACTTCAGGTTTACTGTATCCCTCTGACCTTCTTACTGACGATGAAATACAGTAATTGCATCGGAATTAAATAGAAAAGGCACAATGCCGACTTAAATACAAGAAGACTGACTCTTCTTACTGTCTATGTTTTGAACCATTCCTGTTACGTTAGTTATAGATTGCGATGCTTCACTTCAGGTTTACTGTATCCCTCTGACATTCTTATTGACGATGAAACACAGTCATTGTATCGGAATTAAATTGAAAAGGGCACAATGCCGACTTAAGTACAAGAAGACTGACTCTTCTTACTGTCTATGTTTTGAACAATTCCTGCGACACTAGGTACAGATTCCGATGCTGCACTTCAGGTTTACTGTATCCCTTGGACCTTCTTAGTGACTATGAAACACAGAAATAGTATCGGAATTAAATACAAAAGGCACAATGCCGACTTCAGTACAAGAAGACTGACTCTTCTTACTGACTATGCTTTGAACCATTCCTGTGACACTAGTTAGAGATTCCGATGCTTTACTTCAGGTTTACTTTATCCCTCTGACCTTCTTATTGACGATGAAACACAGTCATTGCTTCGGAATTAAATTGAAAAGAGCACAATGCCGACTTAAGTACAAGAAGACTGACTCTTCTTACTGTCTATGATTTGAACAATTCCTGCGACACTAGGTACAGATTCCGATGCTGCACTTCAGGTTTACTGTATCCCTTGGACCTTCTTAGTGACTATGAAACACAGAAATTGTATCGGAATTAAATACAAAAGGCACAATGCCGACTTAAGTACAAGAAGACTGACTCCTCTTACTGACTATGTTTTGAACCATTCCTGTGACACTAGTTATAGATTCCTATGCTTCACTTCAGGTTTACTGTATCCCTCTGACCTTCTTATTGACGATGAAGTACAGAAATTGCATCGGAATTAAATACAAAAGGCACAATGCCTACTTACGTACATGTAGACTGACTCTTCCTACTGTCTATGTTTTGAACCAGTCCTGTGACACTAGTTATAGATTCCGATGCTGCACTTCAGGTTTACTCTATCCCTTGGACCTTCTTAGTGACTATGAAACACAGAAATTGTATCGGAATTAAATACAAAAGGCACAATGCTGACTTAAGTACATGTAGACTAAATCTTCCTACTGTCTATGTTTTGAAACATTCCCGTGACCTTAGTTATAGATTCCGATGCTTCATTTCAGGTTTACTGTATCTCTTGGACCTTCTTATTGACGATGAAACACAGAAACTGCATCGGAATTAAATGTAAAAGGCACAATGCCGACTTAAGTACAAGAAGACACACTCTTCTTACTGACTATGTTTGAACCATTCCTGTGACACTAGTTATAGATTCCGATGCTTTACTTCAGGTTTACTGTATCCCTCTGACCTTCTTATTGACGATGAAACACAGAAATTGCATCGGAAATAAATAGAAAACGCACAATGCCGACTTAAGTACAAGAAGACTGACTCTTCTTACTGACTATGTTTTGAACCATTCCTGTGATACTAGTTATAGATTCCGATGCTTCACTTCAGAATTACTGTATCCCTTGGACCTTCTTATTGACGATGAAACACAGATATTGCTTCGGAATTAAATACAAAAGGCACAATGCCGACGTAAGTACAAGAAGACTGACTCTTCTTACTGACTATGTTTGGACCA
Organism: Schistocerca piceifrons; assembly: GCF_021461385.2. Classification (NCBI taxonomy): domain Eukaryota; kingdom Metazoa; phylum Arthropoda; class Insecta; order Orthoptera; family Acrididae; genus Schistocerca; species Schistocerca piceifrons. The sequence continues at coordinate 1,134,815,191 of NC_060139.1, read as the reverse complement.
ATTCCTGTGACACTAGTTATAGATTCCGATGCCTCACTTCAGGTTTACTGTATCCCTCTGACCTTCTTATTCACGATGAAACACAGATATTGCATCGGAATTAAATAGAATAGCTACAATGCCGACTTAAGTACAAGAAGACTGACTCTTCTTACTGACTATTTTTTGAACCATTCCTGTGACACTAGTTATAGATTCCGATGCTTCACTTCAGGTTTACTGTATCCCTTGGACCTTCTTATTGACGATGAAACACAGATATTGCTTCGGAATTAAATACAAAAGGCACAATACCGACGTAAGTACAAGAAGACTGACTCATCTTACAGACTATGTCTTGAACCATTCCTGTGACACTAGTTAGAGATTCCGATGCTTCACTTCAGGTATACTGTATCCCTCTGACCTTCTTATTGACGATGAAACACAGTAATTGCATCGGATTTTAATTGATAAGTGCACAATGCCGACTTAAGTACAAGAAGACTGACTCTTCTTACTGTCTATTTTTTTAACCATTCCTGTGACACTAGTTACAGATTCCGATGCTTCACTTCAGGTTTACTGTTTACCTCTGACTTTGTTATTGACGATGAAACACAGAAATTGCATCGGAAATAAATACAGGAGGCGTGATGCCGACTTAAGTACATTTAGAATGAATCTTCCTACTGTCAATGTTTTGAACCATTCCTGTGACACTTGTTATAGATTCCGATGCTTCATTTCAGGTTTACTGTATCCCTTGGTTCTTCTTATTGCCGATGAAACACAGATAGTGCATCGGAGTTAAATACAAAAGGCACAATGCCGACTTAAGTACAAGGAGACTGACTCTTCGTGCTGTCTATGTTTTGAACCATTCCAGTGAGACTAGTTATAGATTCCGATGCTTCACTTCAGGTTTACTGTATCCCTCTGACCTTCTTATTGACGATGAAACACAGAATTTGCGTCGTAATTAAATACAAAAGGCACAATGCCGACTTTAGTACAAGAAGACTGACCTTTCTTACTGTCTATGCTTTGAACCATTCCTGTGACACTAGTTATTGATTCCTATGCATCACTTCAGGTTTACTGTATCCCTCTGACCTTCTTACTCACGATGAAATACAATAATTGCATCGGAATTAAATAAAAAAGGCACAATGCCGACGTAAGTACAAGAAGACTGACTCATCTTACAGGCTATGTCTTGAACCATTCCTGTGACACTAGTTAGAGATTCCGATGCTTCACTTCAGGTATACTGTATCCCTCTGACCTTCTTATTGACGATGAAACACAGTAATTGCATCGGAATTTAATTGATAAGTGCACAATGCCGACTTAAGTACAAGAAGACTGATTCTTCTTACTGACTATGTTTTGAACCATTCCTGTGACACTAGTTATAGATTCCGATGCTTCACTTCAGGTTTACTGTATCCCTCTGACCTTCTTATTCACGATGAAACACAGAAATTGCATCGGAATTAAATAGAAAAGCAACAATGCCGACTTAAGTACAAGAAGACTGACTCTTCTTACTGACTATTTTTTGAACCATTCCTGTGACACTAGTTATAGATTCCGATGCTACACTTCTGGTTTACTGTATCCCTCTGACCTTCTTACTGACGATGAAACACAGAAATTGCATCGGAAATAAATACAAAAGACACGATGCCGACTGAAGTACATGTAGAATGAATCTTCCTACTGTCTATGTTTTGAACCATTCCTGTGACACTTGTTATAGATTCCGATGCTTCACTTCCGGTTTACTGTATCCCTTGGACCTTCTTATTGACGATGAAACACAGATATTGCTTCGGAATTAAATACAAAGGGCACAATGCTGACTTAAGTACATGTAGACTGACTCATCCTACTGACTATGATTTGAAACATTCCTGTGACCTTAGTTACAGATTCCGATGCTTCATTTCAGGTTTACTTTATCTCTTGGACCTTCGTATTGACGATAATACACAGAAACTGCATCGGAATTAAATATAACAGGCACAATGCCGAGTTAAGTACAAGAAGACTGACTCTTCTTACTGACTACGTTTTTAACCATTCCTGTGACACTAGTTATAGATTCCGATGCTTCACTTCAGGTTTACTGTTTACCTCTGACTTTGTTATTGACGATGAAACACAGAAATTGCATCGGAAATAAATACAGGAGGCATGATGCCGACTTAAGTACATGTAGAATGAATCTTCCTACTGTCAATGTTTTGAACCATTCCTGTGACACTTGTTATAGATTCCGATGCTTCATTTCAGGTTTACTGTATCCCTTGGTTCTTCTTATTGCCGATGAAACACAGATAGTGCATCGGAGTTAAATACAAAAGGCACAATGCCGACTTAAGTACAAGGAGACTGACTCTTCGTGCTGTCTATGTTTTGAACCATTCCTGTGAGACTAGTTATAGATTCCGATGCTTCACTTCAGGTTCACTGTATCCCTCTGACCTTCTTATTGACGATGAAACACAGAATTTGCATCGTAATTAAATACAAAAGGCACAATGCCGACTTTAGTACAAGAAGACTGACCTTTCTTACTGTCTATGCTTTGAACCATTCCTGTGACACTAGTTATTGATTCCTATGCATCACTTCAGGTTTACTGTATCCCTCTGACCTTCTTACTGACGATGAAATACAGTAATTGCATCGGAATTAAATACAAAAGGCACAATGCCGACTTAAATACAAGAAGACTGACTCTTCTTACTGTCTATGTTTTGAACCATTCCTGTTACGTTAGTTATAGATTGCAATGCTTCACTTCAGGTTTACTGTATCCCTCTGACATTCTTATTGACGATGAAACACAGTCATTGTATCGGAATTAAATTGAAAAGGGCACAATGCCGACTTAAGTACAAGAAGACTGACTCTTCTTACTGTCTATGTTTTGAACAATTCCTGCGACACTAGGTACAGATTCCGATGCTGCACTTCAGGTTTACTGTATCCCTTGGACCTTCTTAGTGACTATGAAACACAGAAATAGTATCGGAATTAAATACAAAAGGCACAATGCCGACTTAAGTACAAGAAGACTGACTCTTCTTACTGACTATGCTTTGAACCATTCCTGTGACACTAGTTAGAGATTCCGATGCTCTACTTCAGGTTTACTTTATCCCTCTGACCTTCTTATTGATGATGAAACACAGTCATTGCTTCGGAATTAAATTGAAAAGAGCACAATGCCGACTTAAGTACAAGAAGACTGACTCTTCTTACTGTCTATGTTTTGAACAATTCCTGCGACACTAGGTACAGATTCCGATGCTGCACTTCAGGTTTACTGTATCCCTTGGACCTTCTTAGTGACTATGAAACACAGAAATTGTATCGGAATTAAATACAAAAGGCACAATGCCGACTTAAGTACAAGAAGACTGAGTCCTCTTACTGACTATGTTTTGAACCATTCCTGTGACACTAGTTATAGATTCCGATGCTTCACTTCAGGTTTACTGTATCCCTCTGACCTTCTTATTGACGATGAAGTACAGAAATTGCATCGGAATTAAATACAAAAGGCACAATGCCTACTTACGTACATGTAGACTGACTCTTCCTACTGTCTATGTTTTGAACCAGTCCTGTGACACTAGTTATAGATTCCGATGCTGCACTTCAGGTTTACTCTATCCCTTGGACCTTCTTAGTGACTATGAAACACAGAAATTGTATCGGAATTAAATACAAAAGGCACAATGCTGACTTAAGTACATGTAGACTAAATCTTCCTACTGTCTATGTTTTGAAACATTCCCGTGACCTTAGTTATAGATTCCGATGCTTCATTTCAGGTTTACTGTATCTCTTGGACCTTCTTATTGACGATGAAACACAGAAACTGCATCGGAATTAAATGTAAAAGGCACAATGCCGACTTAAGTACAAGAAGACACACTCTTCTTACTGACTATGTTTGAACCATTCCTGTGACACTAGTTATAGATTCCGATGCTTTACTTCAGGTTTACTGTATCCCTCTGACCTTCTTATTGACGATGAAACACAGAAATTGCATCGGAAATAAATAGAAAAGGCACAATGCCGACATAAGTACAAGAAGACTGACTCTTCTTACTGACTATGTTTTGAACCATTCCTGTGATACTAGTTATAGATTGCGATGCTTCACTTCAGAATTACTGTATCCCTTGGACCTTCTTATTGACGATGAAACACAGATATTGCTTCGGAATTAAATACAAAAGGCACAATGCCGACGTAAGTACAAGAAGACTGACTCTTCTTACTGACTATGTTTGGACCAATTCCTGTGACACTAGTTATAGATTCCGATGCCTCACTTCAGGTTTACTGTATCCCTCTGACCTTCTTATTCACGATGAAACACAGATATTGCATCGGAATTAAATAGAATAGCTACAATGCCGACTTAAGTACAAGAAGACTGACTCTTCTTACTGACTATTTTTTGAACCATTCCTGTGACACTAGTTATAGATTCCGATGCTTCACTTCAGGTTTACTGTATCCCTTGGACCTTCTTATTGACGATGAAACACAGATATTGCTTCGGAATTAAATACAAAAGGCACAATACCGACGTAAGTACAAGAAGACTGACTCATCTTACAGACTATGTCTTGAACCATTCCTGTGACACTAGTTAGAGATTCCGATGCTTCACTTCAGGTATACTGTATCCCTCTGACCTCCTTATTGACGATGAAACACAGTAATTGCATCGGATTTTAATTGATAAGTGCACAATGCCGACTTAAGTACAAGAAGACTGACTCTTCTTACTGTCTATTTTTTTAACCATTCCTGTGACACTAGTTACAGATTCCGATGCTTCACTTCAGGTTTACTGTTTACCTCTGACTTTGTTATTGACGATGAAACACAGAAATTGCATCGGAAATAAATACAGGAGGCATGATGCCTACTTAAGTACATGTAGAATGAATCTTCCTACTGTCAATGTTTTGAACCATTCCTGTGACACTTGTTATAGTTTCCGATGCTTCATTTCAGGTTTACTGTATCCCTTGGTTCTTCTTATTGCCGATGAAACACAGATAGTGCATCGGAGTTAAATACAAAAGGCACAATGCCGACTTAAGTACAAGGAGACGGACTCTTCGTGCTGTCTATGTTTTGAACCATTCCTGTGAGACTAGTTATAGATTCCGATGCTTCACTTCAGGTTTACTGTATCCCTCTGACCTTCTTATTGACGATGAAACACAGAATTTGCGTCGTAATTAAATACAAAAGGCACAATGCCGACTTTAGTACAAGAAGACTGACCTTTCTTACTGTCTATGCTTTGAACCATTCCTGTGACACTAGTTATTGATTCCTATGCATCACTTCAGGTTTACTGTATCCCTCTGACCTTCTTACTCACGATGAAATACAATAATTGCATCGGAATTAAATAAAAAAGGCACAATGCCGACGTAAGTACAAGAAGACTGACTCATCTTACAGACTATGTCTTGAACCATTCCTGTGACACTAGTTAGAGATTCCGATGCTTCACTTCAGGTATACTGTATCCCTCTGACCTTCTTATTGACGATGAAACACAGTAATTGCATCGGAATTTAATTGATAAGTGCACAATGCCGACTTAAGTACAAGAAGACTGACTCTTCTTACTGACTATGTTTTGAACCATTCCTGTGACACTAGTTATAGATTCCGATGCTTCACTTCAGGTTTACTGTATCCCTCTGACCTTCTTATTCACGATGAAACACAGAAATTGCATCGGAATTAAATAGAAAAGCTACAATGCCGACTTAAGTACAAGAAGACTGACTCTTCTTACTGACTATTTTTTGAACCATTCCTGTGACACTAGTTATAGATTCCGATGCTACACTTCTGGTTTACTGTATCCCTCTGACCTTCTTACTGACGATGAAACACAGAAATTGCATCGGAAATAAATACAAAAGACACGATGCCGACTGAAGTACATGTAGAATGAATCTTCCTACTGTCTATGTTTTGAACCATTCCTGTGACACTTGTTATAGATTCCGATGCTTCACTTCAGGTTTACTGTATCCCTTGGACCTTCTTATTGACGATGAAACACAGATATTGCTTCGGAATTAAATACAAAGGGCACAATGCTGACTTAAGTACATGTAGACTGACTCATCCTACTGACTATGATTTGAAACATTCCTGTGACCTTAGTTACAGATTCCGATGCTTCATTTCAGGTTTACTGTATCTCTTGGACCTTCTTATTGACGATAATACACAGAAACTGCATCGGAATTAAATATACCAGGCACAATGCCGAGTTAAGTACAAGAAGACTGACTCTTCTTACTGACTACGTTTTTAACCATTCCTGTGACACTAGTTATAGATTCCGATGCTTCACTTCAGGTTTACTGTTTACCTCTGACTTTGTTATTGACGATGAAACACAGAAATTGCATCGGAAATAAATACAGGAGGCATGATGCCGACTTAAGTACATGTAGAATGAATCTTCCTACTGTCAATGTTTTGAACCATTCCTGTGACACTTGTTATACATTCCGATGCTTCATTTCAGGTTTACTGTATCCCTTGGTTCTTCTTATTGCCGATGAAACACAGATAGTGCATCGGAGTTAAATACAAAAGGCACAATGCCGACTTAAGTACAAGGAGACTGACTCTTCGTGCTGTCTATGATTTGAACCATTCCTGTGAGACTAGTTATAGATTCCGATGCTTCACTTCAGGTTCACTGTATCCCTCTGACCTTCTTACTGACGATGAAATACAGTAATTGCATCGGAATTAAATACAAAAGGCACAATGCCGACTTAAATACAAGAAGACTGACTCTTCTTACTGTCTATGTTTTGAACCATTCCTGTTACGTTAGTTATAGATTGCGATGCTTCATTTCAGGTTTACTGTATCCCTCTGACATTCTTATTGACGATGAAACACAGTCATTGTATCGGAATTAAATTGAAAAGGGCACAATGCCGACTTAAGTACAAGAAGACTGACTCTTCTTACTGTCTATGTTTTGAACAATTCCTGCGACACTAGGCACAGATTAGGATGCTGCACTTCAGGTTTACTGTGTCCCTTGGACCTTCTTAGTGACTATGAAACACAGAAATAGTATCGGAATTAAATACAAAAGGCACAATGCCGACTTAAGTACAAGAAGACTGACTCTTCTTACTGACTATGCTTTGAACCATTCCTGTGACACTAGTTAGAGATTCCGATGCTTTACTTCAGGTTTACTTTATCCCTCTGACCTTCTTATTGACGATGAAACACAGTCATTGCATCGGAATTAAATTGAAAAGAGCACAATGCCGACTTAGGTACAAGAAGACTGACTCTTCTTAGTGTCTATGTTTTGAACAATTCCTGCGACACTAGGTACAGATTCCGATGCTGCACTTCAGGTTTACTGTATCCCTTGGACCTTCTTAGTGACTATGAAACACAGAAATTGTATCGGAATTAAATACAAAAGGCCCAATGCCGACTTAAGTAAAAGAAGACAGACTCTTCCTGCTGTCAATGCTTTGAACCATTACTGTGAGACTAGTTATAGATTCCGATGGTTCACTTCAGGTTTACTGTATCCCTCTGACCTTCTTATTGACGATGAAACACAGAATTTGCATCGTAATTAAATACAAAAGGCACAATGCCGACTTAAGTACAAGAAGACTGACCTTTCTTACTGTCTATGCTTTGAACCATTCCTGTGACACTAGTTAGATTCCGGTGCTTCACTTCAGGTTCACTGTATCCCTCTGACCTTCTTAGTGACTATGAAACACAGAAATTGCATCGGAATTAAATACAAAAGGCACAATGCCGACTTAAGTACAGGAAGACTGACTCTTCTTTTTGTCTATGTTTTGATCCATTACTATGAGACTAGTTATAGATTCCGATGCTTCACTTCAGTTTTACTGTATCCCTTGGACCTTCTTATTGACGACGAAACACAGAAATTGCATCGGAATTAAATACAGAAGGCACAATGCCGACTTAAGTACAAGAAGACTGACCCTTCTTACTGACTATGTTTTGAACCATTCCTGTGACACTAGTTATAGATTCCGATGCTTCACTTCTGGTTTACTGTATCCCTCTGACCTTCTTAATGACGATGAAACACAGAAATTGCTTTGGAATTGAATAGAAAAGGCACAATGCCGACTTAAGTACAAGAAGACTGACTCTTCTTACTATCTATGTTTTGAACCACTCCTGTGACGCTAGTTAGAGATTCCGATGCTTAACTACAGGTTTACTGTTTACCTCTGACCTTGTTATTGACGATGAAACACAGAAATTGCATCGGAATTAAATAGAAAAGGCACAATGCCGACTTAAGTACAAGAAGACTGACTCTTCTTACTTACTATGTTTTGAACCATTCCTGTGACACTAGTTATAGATTCAGATGCTTCACTTCAGGTTTACTGTATCCCTCTGACCTTCTTATTGACGATGAAGCACAGAAATTGCATCGGAATTAAATACAAAATGCACAATGCCTACTTGCGTACATGTAGACTGACTCTTCCTACTGTCTATGTTTTGAACTAGTCCAGTGGCACTAGTTATAGATTCCGATGCAGCACTTCAGGTTTACTGTATCCCTCGGACCTTCTTAGTGACTATGAAACACAGAAATTGTATCGGAATTAAATACAAAAGGCACAATGCTGACTTAAGTACATGTAGACTGACTCTTCCTACTGTCTATGTTTTGAAACATTCCTGTGACCTTAGTTATAGATTCCGATGCTTCATTTCAGGTTTACTGTATCTATTGGACCTTCTTATTGACGATGAAACACACAAACTGCATCGGAATTAAATGTAAAATCACAATGCCGACTTAAGTACAAGAAAACTGACTCTTCTTACTGACTATGTTTTGAACCATTCCTGTGACACTAGTTGTAGATTCCGATGCTGTACTTCAGGTTTACTGTATCCCCCTGACCTTCTTATTGACGATGAAACACAGAAACTGCATCGGAATTAAATAGAAAAGGCACAATGCCGACTTAAGTACAAGAAGACTGACTCTTCTTACTGACTATGTTTGGACCCATTCCTGTGACACCAGTTATAGATTCCGATGCATCACTTCAGGTTTACTGTATCCCTCTGACCTTCTTATTCACGATGAAACACAGATATTGGATCGGAATGAAATAGAAAGGGCACAATGCTGACATAAGTACAAGAAGACTGACTCTTCTTACTGACTATGATTTGAACCAATCCTGTGACACTAGTTATAGATTCCGATGCTTCACTTCAGGTTTACTGTATCCCTCTGACCTTCTAATTGACGATGAAACACAGAAATTGCATCGGAAATAAATACAAAAGGCACAATGCCGACTTGAGTACAAGAAGACTGACTCTTCTTACTGTCTATGTTTGAACCATTCCTGTGACACTAGTTATAGATTCCGATGCTTCACTTCAGGTTCACTGTATCCCTCTGTCCTTCTTATTCACGATGAAACACAGATATTGCATCGGAATTAAATAGAAAAGCAACAATGCCGACTTAAGTACAAGAAGACTGACTCTTCTTACTGACTATGTTTTGAACCATTCCTGTGACACTAGTTATAGATTCCGATGCTTCACTTCAGGTTTACTGTATCCCTTGGACCTTCTTATTGACGATGAAACACAGATATTGCTTCGGAATTAAATACAAAAGGCACAATGCCGACGTACGTACAAGAAGACTGACTCATCTTACAGACTATGCCTTGAACCATTCCTGTGACACTAGTTAGAGATTCCGGTGCTTCACTTCAGGTATACTGTATCCCTCTGACCTTCTTATTGACGATGAAACACAGTAATTGCATCGGAATTTAATTGATAAGTGCACAATGCCGACTTAAGTACAAGAAGACTGACTCTTCTTACTGTCTATGTTTTGAACCATTTCTGTGACACTAGTTATAGATTCCGATGCCTCACTCTAGGTTTACTGTATCTCTTGGACCTTCTTATTGACTATGAAACACAGAAATTGTATCGGAATTAAATACAAAAGGCAATATGCCGACTTAAGTACAAGAAGACTGACTCTTCTTACAGACTATGTTTTGAACCATTCCTATGACACTAGTTAGAGATTCCGATGCTTCACTTCAGGTTTACTGTATCCCTCTGACCTTCTTATTGACGATGAAACACAGTAAATGCATCGGAATTAAATTGAAAAGGGTACAATGCCGACTTAAGAACAAGAAGTCTGACTCTTCTTACTGTCTATTTTTTAACCATTCCTGTGACACTAGTTACAGATTCCGATGCTGCACTTCAGGTTTACTGTATCCCTTGGAACTTCTTAGTGACTATGAAACACAAAAATTGTATCGGAATTAAATACAAAGGGCACAATGCTGACTTAAGTACATGTAGACTGACTCATCCTACTGACTATGATTTGAAACATTCCTGTGACCTTAGTTACAGATTCCGATGCTTCATTTCAGATTTACTGTATCTCTTGGACCTTCTTATTGACGATAAAACACAGAAACTGCATCGGAATTAAATATGAAAGGCACAATGCCGAGTTAAGTACAAGAAGACTGACTCTTCTTACTGACTATGTTTTTTACCATTCCTGTGACACTAGTTATAGATTCCGATGCTTCACTTCAGGTCTACTGTTTACCACTGACTTTGTTATTGACGATGAAACACAGAAATTGCATCGGAAATAAATACAGGAGGCATGATGCCGACTTAAGTACATGTAGAATGAATCTTCCTACTGTCAATGTTTTGAACCATTCCTGTGACACTTGTTATAGATTCCGATGCTTCATTTCAGGTTTACTGTATCCCTTGGTTCTTCTTATTGCCGATGAAACACAGATAGTGCATCGGAGTTGAATTCAAAAGGCACAATGCCGACTTAAGTACAAGGAGACTGACTCTTCGTGCTGTCTATGTTTTGAACCATTCCTGTGAGACTAGTTATAGATTCCGATGCTTCACTTTAGGTTTACTGTATCCCTCTGACCTTCTTATTGACGATGAAACACAGAATTTGCATCGTAATTAAATACAAAAGGCACAATGCCGACTTTAGTACAAGATGACTGACCTTTCTTATTGTCTATGCTTTGAACCATTCCTGTGACACTAGTTACTGATTCCTATGCTTCACTTCAGGTTTACTGTATCCCTCTGACCTTCTTACTGACGATGAAATAAAGTAATTGCATCGGAATTAAATAGAAAAGGCACAATGCCGACTTAAATACAAGAAGACTGACTCTTCTTACTGTCTATGTTTTGAACCATTCCTGTTACGTTAGTTATAGATTGCGATGCTTCACTTCAGGTTTACTGTATCCCTCTGACATTCTTATTGACGATGAAACACAGTCATTGCATCGGAAGTAAATTGAAAAGGGCACAATGCCGACTTAAGTACAAGAAGACTGACTCTTCTTACTGTCTATGTTTTGAACAATTCCTGCGACACTAGGTACAGATTCCGATGCTGCACTTCAGGTTTACTGTATCCCTTGGACCTTCTTAGTGACTATGAAACACAGAAATAGTATCGGAATTAAATACAAAAGGCACAATGCAGACTTAAGTACAAGAAGACTGACTCTTCTTACTGACTATGCTTTGAACCATTCCTGTGACACTAGTTAGAGATTGCGATGCTTTACTTCAGGTTTACTTTATCCCTCTGACCTTCATATTGACGATGAAACACAGTCCTTGCATCGGAATTAAATTGAAAAGAGCATAATGCCGACTTAAGTACAAGAAGACTGACTCTTCTTACTGTGTATGTTTTGAACAATTCCTGCGACACTAGGTACAGATTCCGATGCTGCACTTCAGGTTTACTGTATCCCTTGGACCTTCTTAGTGACTATGAAACACAGATATTGTATCGGAATTAAATACAAAAGGCACAATGCCGACATAAGTAAAAGAAGACAGACTCTTCCTGCTGTCAATGCTTTGAACCATTACTGTGAGACTAGTTATAGATTCCGATGCTTCACATCAGGTTTACTGTATCCCTCTGAACTTCTTATTGACGATGAAACACCAAATTTGCATCGTAATTAAATACAAAAGGCACAATGCCGACTTAAGTACAAGAAGACTGACCTTTCTTACTGTCTATGCTTCGAACCATTCCTGTGACACTAGTTAGATTCCGATGCTTCACTTCAGGTTTACTGTATCCCTCTGACCTTCTTAGTGACTATAAAACACAGAACTTTCATCGGAATTAAATACAAAAGGCACAATGCCGACTTAAGTACAGGAAGACTGACTCTTCTTTTTGTCTATGTTTTGATCCATTACTGTGAGACTAGTTATAGATTCCGATGCTTCACTTCAGGTTTACTGTATCCCTTGGACCTTCTTATTGACGACGAAACACAGAAATTGCATCGGAATTAAATACAAAAGGCACAATGCCGACTTAAGTACAAGAAGACTGACCCTTCTTACTGACTATGTTTTGAACCATTCCTGTGACACTAGTTATAGATTCCGATGCTTCACTTCAGGTTTACTGTATCCCTCTGACCTTCTTATTGACGATGAAACACAGAATTTGCATCGTAATTAAATACAAAAGGCACAATGCCGACTTTAGTACAAGATGACTGACCTTTCTTATTGTCTATGCTTTGAACCATTCCTGTGACACTAGTTACTGATTCCTATGCTTCACTTCAGGTTTACTGTATCCCTCTGACCTTCTTACTGACGATGAAATAAAGTAATTGCATCGGAATTAAATAGAAAAGGCACAATGCCGACTTAAATACAAGAAGACTGACTCTTCTTACTGTCTATGTTTTGAACCATTCCTGTTACGTTAGTTATAGATTGCGATGCTTCACTTCAGGTTTACTGTATCCCTCTGACATTCTTATTGACGATGAAACACAGTCATTGCATCGGAAGTAAATTGAAAAGGGCACAATGCCGACTTAAGTACAAGAAGACTGACTCTTCTTACTGTCTATGTTTTGAACAATTCCTGCGACACTAGGTACAGATTCCGATGCTGCACTTCAGGTTTACTGTATCCCTTGGACCTTCTTAGTGACTATGAAACACAGAAATAGTATCGGAATTAAATACAAAAGGCACAATGCAGACTTAAGTACAAGAAGACTGACTCTTCTTACTGACTATGCTTTGAACCATTCCTGTGACACTAGTTAGAGATTGCGATGCTTTACTTCAGGTTTACTTTATCCCTCTGACCTTCATATTGACGATGAAACACAGTCCTTGCATCGGAATTAAATTGAAAAGAGCATAATGCCGACTTAAGTACAAGAAGACTGACTCTTCTTACTGTGTATGTTTTGAACAATTCCTGCGACACTAGGTACAGATTCCGATGCTGCACTTCAGGTTTACTGTATCCCTTGGACCTTCTTAGTGACTATGAAACACAGATATTGTATCGGAATTAAATACAAAAGGCACAATGCCGACATAAGTAAAAGAAGACAGACTCTTCCTGCTGTCAATGCTTTGAACCATTACTGTGAGACTAGTTATAGATTCCGATGCTTCACATCAGGTTTACTGTATCCCTCTGAACTTCTTATTGACGATGAAACACCAAATTTGCATCGTAATTAAATACAAAAGGCACAATGCCGACTTAAGTACAAGAAGACTGACCTTTCTTACTGTCTATGCTTCGAACCATTCCTGTGACACTAGTTAGATTCCGATGCTTCACTTCAGGTTTACTGTATCCCTCTGACCTTCTTAGTGACTATAAAACACAGAACTTTCATCGGAATTAAATACAAAAGGCACAATGCCGACTTAAGTACAGGAAGACTGACTCTTCTTTTTGTCTATGTTTTGATCCATTACTGTGAGACTAGTTATAGATTCCGATGCTTCACTTCAGGTTTACTGTATCCCTTGGACCTTCTTATTGACGACGAAACACAGAAATTGCATCGGAATTAAATACAAAAGGCACAATGCCGACTTAAGTACAAGAAGACTGACCCTTCTTACTGACTATGTTTTGAACCATTCCTGTGACACTAGTTATAGATTCCGATGCTTCACTTCTGGTTTACTGTATCCCTCTGACCTTCTTATTGACGATGAAACACAGAAATTGCATCGGAAATAAATACAAAAGACACGATGCCGACTGAAGTACATGTAGAATGAATCTTCCTACTGTCTATGTTTTGAACCATTCCTGTGACACTTGTTATAGATTCCGATGCTTCATTTCAGGTTTACTGTATCCCTAGGTTCTTCTTCTAGCCGATGAAACACAGATAGTGCATCGGAGTTAAATACAAAAGGCACAATGCCGACTTAAGTACAAGAAGACTGACTCTTCTTACTATCTATGTTTTGAACCACTACTGTGAGGCTAGTTAGAGATTCCGATGCTTAACTACAGGTTTACTGTTTACCTCTGACCTTGTTATTGACGACAATACACAGAAATTGCATCGGAATTAAATAGAAAAGGCACAATGCCGACATAAGTACAAGAAGACTGACTCTTCTTACTTACTATGTTTTGAACCATTCCTGTGACACTAGTTACAGATTCAGATGCTTCACTTCAGGTTTACTGTATCCCTCTGACCTTCTTATTGACGATGAAGCACAGAAATTGCATCGGAATTAAATACAAAAGGCACAATGCCTACTTGCGTACATGTAGACTGACTCTTCCTACTGTCTATGTTTTGAACCAGTCCAGTGGCACTAGTTATTGATTCCGATGCAGCACTTCAGGTTTACTGTATCCCTTGGACCTTCTTAGTGACTATGAAACACAGAAATTGCATCGGAAATAAATACAGGAGGCATGATGCCGACTTAAGTACATGTAGAATGAATCTTCCTACTGTCAATGTTTTGAACCATTCCTGTGACACTTGTTATAGATTCCGATGCTTCATTTCAGGTTTACTGCATCCCTTGGTTCTTCTTATTGCCGATGAAACACAGATAGTGCATCGGAGTTGAATTCAAAAGGCACAATGCCGACTTAAGTACAAGGAGACTGACTCTTCGTGCTGTCTATGTTTTGAACCATTCCTGTGAGACTAGTTATAGATTCCGATGCTTCACTTCAGGTTTACTGTATCCCTCTGACCTTCTGATTGACGATGAAACACAGAATTTGCATCGTAATTAAATACAAAAGGCACAATGCCGACTTTAGTACAAGATGACTGACCTTTCTTATTGTCTATGCTTTGAACCATTCCTGTGACACTAGTTACTGATTCCTTTGCTTCACTTCAGGTTTACTGTATCCCTCTGACCTTCTTACTGACGATGAAATACAGTAATTGCATCGGAATTAAATAGAAAAGGCACAATGCCGACTTAAATACAAGAAGACTGACTCTTCTTACTGTCTATGTTTTGAACCATTCCTGTTACGTTAGTTATAGATTGCGATGCTTCACTTCAGGTTTACTGTATCCCTCTGACATTCTTATTGACGATGACACACAGTCATTGCATCGGAATTAAATTGAAAAGGGCACAATGCCGACTTAAGTACAAGAAGACTGACTCTTCTTACTGTCTATGTTTTGACCAATTCCTGCGACACTAGGTACAGATTCCGATGCTGCACTTCAGGTTTACTGTATCCCTTGGACCTTCTTAGTGACTATGAAACACAGAAATAGTATCGGAATTAAATACAAAAGGCACAATGCCGACTTAAGTACAAGAAGACTGACTCTTCTTACTGACTATGCATTGAACCATTCCTGTGACACTAGTTAGAGATTGCGACGCTTTACTTCAGGTTTACTTTATCCCTCTGACCTTCATATTGACGATGAAACACAGTCATTGCATCGGAATTAAATTGAAAAGAGCACAATGCCGACTTAAGTACAAGAAGACTGACTCTTCTTACTGTGTATGTTTTGAACAATTCCTGCGACACTAGGTACAGATGCCGATGCTGCACTTCAGGTTTACTGTATCCCTTGGACCTTCTTAGTGACTATGAAACACAGATATTGTATCGTAATTAAATACAAAATGCACAATGTCGACATAAGTAAAAGAAGACAGACTCTTCCTGCTGTCAATGCTTTGAACCATTACTGTGAGACTAGTTATAGATTCCGATGCTTCACATCAGGTTTACTGTATCCCTCTGAACTTCTTATTGACGATGAAACACAAAATTTGCATCGTAATTAAATACAAAAGGCACAATGCCGACTTAAGTACAAGAAGACTGACCTTTCTTACTGTCTATGCTTCGAACCATTCCTGTGACACTAGTTAGATTCCGATGCTTCACTTCAGGTTTACTGTATCCCTCTGACCTTCTTAGTGACAATGAAACACAGAAATTTCATCGGAATTAAATACAAAAGGCACAATGCCGACTTAAGTACAGGAAGACTGACTCTTCTTTTTGTCTATGTTTTGATCCATTACTGTGAGACTAGTTATAGATTCCGATGCTTCACTTCAGGTTTACTGTATCCCTTGGACCTTCTTATTGACGACGAAACACGGAAATTGCATCGGAATTAAATACAAAAGGCACAATGCCGACTTAAGTACAAGAAGACTGACCCTTCTTACTGACTATGCTTTGAACCATTCCTGTGACACTAGTTATAGATTCCGATGCTTCACTTCTGGTTTACTGTATCCCTCTGACCTTCTTATTGACGATGAAACACAGAAATTGCATCGGAAATAAATACAAAAGACACGATGCCGACTGAAGTACATGTAGAATGAATCTTCCTACTGTCTATGTTTTGAACCATTCCTGTGACACTTGTTATAGATTCCGATGCTTCATTTCAGGTTTACTGTATCCCTAGGTTCTTCGTCTTGCCGATGAAACACAGATAGTGCATCGGAGTTAAATACAAAAGGCACAATGCCGACTTAAGTACAAGAAGACTGACTCTTCTTACTATCTATGTTTTGAACCACTACTGTCACGCTGGTTAGAGATTCCGATGCTTAACTACAAGTTTACTGTTTACCTCTGACCTTGTTATTGACGATGAAACACAGAAATTGCATCGGAATTAAATAGAAAAGGCACAATGCCGACTTAAGTACAAGAAGACTGACTCTTCTTACTTACTATGTTTTGAACCATTCCTGTGACACTAGTTATAGATTCAGATGCTTCACTTCAGGTTTACTGTATCCCTCTGACCTTCTTATTGACGATGAAGCACAGAAATTGCATCGGAATTAAATACAAAAGGCACAATGCCTACTTGCGTACATGTAGACTGACTCTTCCTACTGTCTATGTTTTGAACCAGTCCAGTGGCACTAGTTATAGATTCCGATGCAGCACTTCAGGTTTACTGTATCCCTTGGACCTTCTTAGTGACTATGAAACACAGAAATTGTATCGGAATTAAATACAAAAGGCACAATGCTGACTTAAGTACATGTAGACTGACTCTTCCTACTGTCTATGTTTTGAAACATTCCTGTGACCTTAGTTATAGATTCCGATGCTTCATTTCAGGTTTACTGTATCTCTTGGACCTTCTTATTGACGATGAAACACACAAACTGCATCGGAATTAAATGTAAAAGCACAATGCCGACTTAAGTACAACACGACTGACTCTTCTTACTGACTATGTTTTGAACCATTCCTGTGACACTAGTTGTAGATTCCGATGCTTTACTTGAGGTTTACTGTATCCCCCTGACCTTCTTATTGACGATGAAACACAGAAACTGCATCGGAATTAAATAGAAAAGGCACAATGCCGACTTAAGTACAAGAAGACTGACACTTCTTACTGACTATGTTTGGACCCATTCCTGTGACACTAGTTATAGATTCCGATGCTTCACTTCAGGTTTACTGTATCCCTCTGACCTTCTTATTCGCGATGAAACACAGATATTGGATCGGAATGAAATAGAAAGGGCACAATGCTGACATAAGTACAAGAAGACTGACTCTTCTTACTGACAATGATTTGAACCATTCCTGTGACACTAGTTATAGATTCCGATGCTTCACTTCAGGTTTACTGTATCCCTCTGACCTTCTAAATGACGATGAAACACAGAAATTGCATCGGAATTAAATACAAAAGGCACAATGCCGACTTGAGTACAAGAAGACTGACTCTTCTTACTGTCTATGTTTCAACCATTCCTGTGACACTAGTCATAGATTCCGATGCTTCACTTCAGGTTTACTGTATCCCTCTGACCTTCTTATTGACGATGAAACACAGACATTGCATCGGAATTAAATACAAAAGGCACAATGCCGACTTACGTACATGTCGTCTGACTCTTCCTACTGTCTATGATTTGAAACATTCCTGTGACACTAGTTGGAGATTCCGATGCTTCATTTCAGGTTTACTGTAGCCCTTGGACCTTCTTATTGACGATGAAACACAGAAAGTGCATCGGAATTAAATAGAATAGCACAATGCTGACTTAAGTACAAGAAGACTGACTCTTCTACTTTCTATGTTTTGAACCTTTCCTGTGACACTAGTTATAGATTCCGATTCTTCACTTCAGGTTTACTGTATCCCTCTGACCTTCTTATGACGATGAAACCCAGATATTGCATCGGAATTAAATACAAAAGGCACAATGCCGACTTAAGTACAAGAAGACTGACCTTTCTTACTGTCTATGCTTTGAACCATTCCTGTGACACTAGTTATAGATTCCGATGCTTCACTTCAGGAATACTGTATCCCTCTGACCTTCTTATATACGATGAATCACAGAAATTGCATCGTAATTAAATAGAAACGGCACAATGCCGACTTAAGTACAAAAAGACTGACTCTTCTTACTAATTGTTTTGAACCATTCCTGTGACACTAGTTATAGATTTCGATGATTCACTTCAGGTTTACTGTAGTCCTTGGACCTTCGTATTGACGAAGAAACAGAAATTGCATCGGAATTAAATAGAAAAGGCACAATGCCGACTTAAGTACAAGAAGACTGACTCTTCTTACTGACTATGTTTGGAACCATTCCTGTGACACTAGTTATAGATTCCGATGCATCACTTAAGGTTTATTGTATCACTCTGACCCTCTTATTGACGATTAAACACAGATATTGCATCGGAATTAAATAGAAAAGGCACAATGCCGACTTAAGTACAGGAAGACTGATTCTTCTTACTGAATATGTTTTGAACCATTCCTGTGATACTAGTTATAGATTGCGATGCTTCACTTCAGGTTTACTGTATCCCTCTGACCTTCTTACTGACGATGAAACACAGAAATTGCATGGGAACTAAATAGAAAAGGCACAATGCCGACTTAAGTACAAGAATACTGACTCTTCTTACTGTCTATGGTTTGAACCATTCCTGTGACACTAGTTATAGATTCCGATGCGTCACTTCAGGTTTACTCTATCCCTTGGACCTTGTTATTGACGATGAAACACAGAAATTGCATCGGAATTAAATAGAAAAGGCACAATGAAGACTTAAGTACAAGAAGACTGACTCTTCCTACTGTCTGTGCTTTGAACCTATACTGTGACACTAGCTGTAGATTCCGATGCTTCACTTCAGGTTTACTGTATCCCTCTGACCTTCTTATTGACGATAAAACCCAGAAATTGCATCGGTATTAAATACAAAAGGCACAATGCCGACTTAGGTACAAGAAGACTGACTCTTCTTACTGTCTATGATTTGGACCATTCCTGCGACACTAGTTATACATTTCGATGATTCACTTCAGGTTTACTGTTTCCTTGGACCTTCGAATTGACGATGAAACACAGAAATTGCATCGGAATTAAATAGAAAAGGCACAATGACGACTTAAGTACAAGAAGACTCACTCTTCTTACTGACTATGTTTGGAACCATTCCTGTGACACTAGTTATAGATTCCGATGCTTCACTTCACGTTTATTGTATCACTCTGAACTTCTTATTGACGATTAAACACAGATATTGCATCGGAATTAAATTGAAAAAGCACAATGCCAACTTAAGTACAAGAGGACTGACTCTTCTTACTGAATAAGTTTTGAACCATTCCTGTGACACTAGTTATAGATTCCGATGCTCCACTTCAGGTTTATTGTATCCCTCTGACCTTCTTACTGACGATGAAACACAGAAATTGCATCGGAATTAAATGGAAAAGGCACAATGCCGACTTAAGTACAAGAATACTGACTCTACTTACTGTCTATGGTTTAAACCATTCCTGTGACACTAGTTATAGATTCCGATGCTTCACTTCAGGTTTACTGTATCCCTCTGACCTTATTGATGATGAAACTCAGAAATTGCATCGGAATTAAATAGAAAAGGCACAATGTCGACTTAAGTACAAGAAGACTGACTCTTCTTACTGTCTATTCTTTGAACCATTCCCGTGACGGTAGTTACAGATTCCGATGCTTCACTTCAGGTTTACTGTATCCCTCTGACCTTCTTATTGACGATGAAACGCATTAAATTGAAAAGGGCAAAATGCCGACTTAAGTACAAGAAGACTGACTCTTCTTACAGTCTATGTTTTGAACCAATCCTGTGACACTAGTTATAGATTCCGATGCTTCACTTCAGGTTTACTGTATCCCTCTGACCTACGTATTGACGATGAAACACAGTCATTGCATCGGAATTAAATTGAAAAGGGCAAAATGCCGACTTAAGTACAAGAAGACTGACTCTTTTGAACCATTCCTGTGACACTAGTTACTGATTCCGATGCTGCACTTCAGGTTTCTGTATCCCTTGGACCTTCTTAGTGACTATGAAACACAGTAATTTTGTCGGAATTAAATACAAAAGGCAGAATGCCGACTTAAGTACAAGAAGACTGACTCTTCCTGCTGTCTATGTTTTGAACCATTCCTGTGAGACTAGTTATAGATTCGGATGCTTCCCTTTAGGTTTACTGTATCCCTCTGACCTTCTTATTGACGATGAAACACAGAATTTGCATCGTAATTAAATACAAAAGGCACAATGCCGACTTAAGTACAAGAAGACTGACCTTTGTTAATGTCTATGCTTTGAACAATTCCTGTGACACTAGTTATAGTTACCGATGCTTCACTTCAGGTTTACTGTATCCCTCTGACCTTCTTAGTGACTATGAAACACAGAAATTGCATCGGAATTAAATACAAAAGGCACAATGCCGACTTAAGTACAGGAAGACTGACTCTTCTTTTTGTCTATGTTTTGAACCATTACTGTGACACTAGTTATAGATTCCGATGCTTCACATCAGGTTTACTGTATCCCTTGGACCTTCTTATTGACGACGAAACACAGAAATTGCATCGGAATTAACCACAAAAGGCACAATGCCGACTTAAGTACAAGAAGACTGACTCTTCTTACTGTCTATGCTTTGAACCATTCCTGTGACGCTAGTTATAGATTCCGATGCTTCACTTCAGGTTTACCGTATCCCTCTGACCTTCTTATTGACGATGAGACACAGAAATTGTTTCGGAATTAGATACAAAACCACAATGCCGACTCAAGTACAAGAAGACTGACTCTTCTTACTGTCTATGTTTTGAACTATTCCTGTGACAATAGGTATAGATTCCGATGATTCACCTCAGATTTACTGTATCCCTTGGACCTTCTTATTGACGATGAAACACAGAAATTGCATCGGAATTAAATAGAAAAGGCACAATGCTGACTTAAATACAAGAAGACTGACTCTTCTTACTGACTATGTTTTGAACCATTCCTGTGACACTAGTTATAGATTCCGATGCTTCACTTCAGGTTTACTGTATCCCTCTGACCTTCTTATTGACGATGAAACACAGATATTGCATCGGAATTAAATACGAAAGGCACAATTCCGACTTAAGTACAAGAAGACTGACCTTTCTTACTCTCTATGCTTTGAACCATTCCTGTGACACTAGTTATAGATTTCAATGCTACACTTCAGTTTTACTGTATCCCTCTAACCTTCTTATTGACGATGAAACACAGAAATTGCATCGGAATTAAATACAAACGGCACAATGCAGACTTACGTACAAGAAGACTGACTCTTCTTACTGACTGTTTTGAACCATTTCTGTGACACTAGTTATAGATTCCGATGCTTCACTCAGGTTTACTGTATCCCTCCGACCTTCTTATTGACGATGAAACACAGAAATTGCATCGGAATTAAATACAAGTGGCACAATGCCGACTTAAGTACAAGAAGACTGACTCTTCTTACTGTCTATGTTTGAAGCATTCCTGTGACACTAGTTATAGATTCCGATGCTTCACTTCAGGTTTACTGTATCCCTTGGACCTTCCTATTGACTATTAAACACAGAAATTGTAATGGAATTAAATACAAAAGGCACAATGCCGACTTAAGTACAAGAAGACTGACTCTTCTTACTATCTATGTTTTGAACCACTACTGTGACGCTAGTTAGAGATTCCGATGCTTAACTACAGGTTTACTGTTTACCTCTGACCTTGTTATTGACGATGAAACACAGAAATTGCATCGGAATTAAATAGAAAAGGCACAATGCCGACTTAAGTACAAGAAGACTGACTCTTCTTACTTACTATGTTTTGAACCATTCCTGTGACACTAGTTATAGATTCAGATGCTTCACTTCAGGTTTACTGTATCCCTCTGACCTTCTTATTGACGATGAAGCACAGAAATTGCATCGGAATTAAATACAAAAGGCACAATGCCTACTTGCGTACATGTAGACTGACTCTTCCTACTGTCTATGTTTTGAACCAGTCCAGTGGCACTAGTTATAGATTCCGATGCAGCACTTCAGGTTTACTGTATCCCTTGGACCTTCTTAGTGACTATGAAACACAGAAATTGTGTCGGAATTAAATACAAAAGGCACAATGCTGACTTAAGTACATGTAGACTGACTCTTCCTACTGTCTATGTTTTGAAACATTCCTGTGACCTTAGTTATAGATTCCGATGCTTCATTTCAGGTTTACTGTATCTCTTGGACCTTCTTATTGACGATGAAACACACAAACTGCATCGGAATTAAATGTAAAAGCACAATGCCGACTTAAGTACAAGACGACTGACTCTTCTTACTGACTATGCTTTGAACCATTCCTGTGACACTAGTTGTAGATTCCGATGCTTTACTTGAGGTTTACTGTATCCCCCTGACCTTCTTATTGACGATGAAACACAGAAACTGCATCGGAATTAAATAGAAAAGGCACAATGCCGACTTAAGTACAAGAAGACTGACTCTTCTTACTGACTATGTTTGGACCCATTCCTGTGACACTAGTTATAGATTCCGATGCTTCACTTCAGGTTTACTGTATCCCTCTGACCTTCTTATTCACGATGAAACACAGATATTGGATCGGAATGAAATAGAAAGGGCACAATGCTGACATAAGTACAAGAAGACTGACTCTTCTTACTGACAATGATTTGAACCATTCCTGTGACACTAGTTATAGATTCCGATGCTTCACTTCAGGTTTACTGTATCCCTCTGACCTTCTAAATGACGATGAAACACAGAAATTGCATCGGAATTAAATACAAAAGGCACAATGCCGACTTGAGTACAAGAAGACTGACTCTTCTTACTGTCTATGTTTCAACCACTCCTGTGACACTAGTCATACATTCCGATGCTTCACTTCAGGTTTACTGTATCCCTCTGACCTTCTTATTGACGATGAAACACAGACATTGCATCGGAATTAAATACAAAAGGCACAATGCCGACTTACGTACATGTAGTCTGACTCTTCCTACTGTCTATGATTTGAAACATTCCTGTGACACTAGTTGGAGATTCCGATGCTTCATTTCAGGTTTACTGTAGCCCTTGGACCTTTTTATTGACGATGAAACACAGAAAGTGCATCGGAATTAAATAGAATAGCACAATGCTGACTTAAGTACAAGAAGACTGACTCTTCTACTTTCTATGTTTTGAACCTTTCCTGTGACACTAGTTATAGATTCCGATTCTTCACTTCAGGTTTACTGTATCCCTCGGACCTTCTTATTGACGATGAAACCCAGATATTGCATCGGAATTAAATACAAAAGGCACAATGCCGACTTAAGTACAAGAAGACTGACCTTTCTTACTGTCTATGCTTTGAACCATTCCTGTGACACTAGTTATAGATTTCGATGCTACACTTCAGTTTTACTCTATCGCTCTAACCTTCTTATTGACGATGAAACACAGAAATTGCATCGGAATTAAATACAAACGGCACAATGCCATCTTACGTACAAGGAGACAGACTCTTCTTACTGACTGTTTTGAACCATTCCTGTGACACTAGTTATAGATTCCGATGCTTCACTCTGGTTTACTGTATCCCTCTGACCTTCTAATTGACTATGAAACACAGAAATTGTATCGGAATTAAATACAAAAGGCACAATGCCGTCTTAAGTACATGTAGACTAACTCCTCCTACTGTCTATGTTTTGAAACATTCCTGTGACCTTAGTTATAGATTCCGATGCTTCATTTCTGGTTTACTGTATCCCTTGTACCTTCTTATTGACGATGAAACACAGAAACTGCGTCGAAATTAAATAGAAAAGGCACAATGCCGACTTAAGTACAAGAAGACTGACTCTTCCTACTGTCTATGCTTTGAACCATTCCTGTGACACTAGTTATAGATTCCGATGCTTCACTTCAGGAATACTGTATCCCTCTGACCTTCTTATATACGATGAATCACAGAAATTGCATCGTAATTAAATAGAAACGGCACAATGCCGACTTAAGTACAAAAAGACTGACTCTTCTTACTGATTGTTTTGAACCATTCCTGTGACACTAGTTATAGATTTCGATGATTCACTTCAGGTTTACTGTATCCCTCTGACCTTCTTATTGACGATGAAACACAGACATTGCATCGGAATTAAATACAAAAGGCACAATGCCGACTTACGTACATGTAGTCTGACTCTTCCTACTGTCTATGATTTGAAACATTCCTGTGACACTAGTTGGAGATTCCGATGCTTCATTTCAGGTTTACTGTAGCCCTTGGACCTTCTTATTGACGATGAAACACAGAAAGTGCATCGGAATTAAATAGAATAGCACAATGCTGACTTAAGTACAAGAAGACTGACTCTTCTACTTTCTATGTTTTGAACCTTTCCTGTGACACTAGTTATAGATTCCGATTCTTCACTTCAGGTTTACTGTATCCCTCGGACCTTCTTATTGACGATGAAACCCAGATATTGCATCGGAATTAAATACAAAAGGCACAATGCCGACTTAAGTACAAGAAGACTGACCTTTCTTACTGTCTATGCTTTGAACCATTCCTGTGACACTAGTTATAGATTTCGATGCTACACTTCAGTTTTACTCTATCGCTCTAACCTTCTTATTGACGATGAAACACAGAAATTGCATCGGAATTAAATACAAACGGCACAATGCCATCTTACGTACAAGGAGACAGACTCTTCTTACTGACTGTTTTGAACCATTCCTGTGACACTAGTTATAGATTCCGATGCTTCACTCTGGTTTACTGTATCCCTCTGACCTTCTAATTGACTATGAAACACAGAAATTGTATCGGAATTAAATACAAAAGGCACAATGCCGTCTTAAGTACATGTAGACTAACTCCTCCTACTGTCTATGTTTTGAAACATTCCTGTGACCTTAGTTATAGATTCCGATGCTTCATTTCTGGTTTACTGTATCCCTTGTACCTTCTTATTGACGATGAAACACAGAAACTGCGTCGAAATTAAATAGAAAAGGCACAATGCCGACTTAAGTACAAGAAGACTGACTCTTCCTACTGTCTATGCTTTGAACCATTCCTGTGACACTAGTTATAGATTCCGATGCTTCACTTCAGGAATACTGTATCCCTCTGACCTTCATATATACGATGAATCACAGAAATTGCATCGTAATTAAATAGAAACGGCACAATGCCGACTTAAGTACAAAAAGACTGACTCTTCTTACTGATTGTTTTGAACCATTCCTGTGACACTAGTTATAGATTTCGATGATTCACTTCAGGTTTACTGTAGTCCTTGGACCTTCGTATTGACGAAGAAACAGAAATAGCATCGGAATTAAATAGAAAAGGCACAATGCCGACTTAAGTACAAGAAGACTGACTCTTCTTACTGACTATGTTTGGAACCATTCCTGTGACACTAGTTATAGATTCCGATGCATCACTTAAGGTTTATTGTATCACTCTGACCCTCTTATTGACGATTAAACACAGATATTGCATCGGAATTAAATAGAAAAGGCACAATGCCGACTTAAGTACAGGAAGACTGATTCTTCTTACTGAATATGTTTTGAACCATTCCTGTGATACTAGTTATAGATTGCGATGCTTCACTTCAGGTTTACTGTATCCCTATGACCTTCTTACTGACGATGAAACACAGAAATTGCATAGGAACTAAATAGAAAAGGCACAATGCCGACTTAAGTACAAGAATACTGACTCTTCTTACTGTCTATGGTTTGAACCATTCCTGTGACACTAGTTATAGATTCCGATGCGTCACTTCAGGTTTACTCTATCCCTTGGACCTTGTTATTGACGATGAAACACAGAAATTGCATCGGAATTAAATAGAAAAGGCACAATGCCGACTTCAGTACAAGAAGACTGACTCTTCCTACTGTCTGTGCTTTGAACCAATACTGTGACACTAGCTGTAGATTCCGATGCTTCACTTCAGGTTTACTGTATCCCTCCGACCTTCTTATTGACGATAAAACCCAGAAATTGCATCGGTATTAAATACAAAAGGCACAATGCCGACTTAGGTACAAGAAGACTGACTCTTCTTACTGTCTATGATTTGGACCATTCCTGCGACACTAGTTATACATTTCGATGATTCACTTCAGGTTTACTGTTTCCTTGGACCTTCGAATTGACGATGAAACACAGAAATTGCATCGGAATTATATAGAAAAGGCACAATGCCGACTTAAGTACAAGAATACTGACTCTTCTTACTGTCTATGGTTTGAACCATTCCTGTGACACTAGTTATAGATTCCGATGCGTCACTTCAGGTTTACTCTATCCCTTGGACCTTGTTATTGACGATGAAACACAGAAATTGCATCGGAATTAAATGGAAAAGGCACAATGCCGACTTAAGTACAAGAATACTGACTCTACTTACTGTCTATGGTTTAAACCATTCCTGTGACACTAGTTATAGATTCCGATGCTTCACTTGAGGTTTACTGTATCCCTCTGACCTTATTGATGATGAAACTCAGAAATTGCATCGGAATTAAATAGAAAAGGCACAATGTCGACTTAAGTACAAGAAGACTGACTCTTCTTACTGTCTATGCTTTGAACCAGTCCCGTGACGGTAGTTAAAGATTCCGATGCTTCACTTCAGGTTTACTGTATCCCTCTGACCTTCTTATTGACGATGAAACGCATTAAATTGAAAAGGGCAAAATGCCGACTTAAGTACAAGAAGACTGACTCTTCTTACTGTCTATGTTTTGAACCAATCCTGTGACACTAGTTATAGATTCCGATGCTTCACTTCAGGTTTACTGTATCCCTCTGACCTACTTATTGACGATGAAACACAGTCATTGCATCGGAATTAAATTGAAAAGGGCACAATGCCGACTTAAGTACAAGAAGACTGACTCTTTTGAACCATTCCTGTGACACTAGTTACAGATTCCGATGCTGCACTTCAGGTTTCTGTATCCCTTGGACCTTCTTAGTGACTATGAAACACAGAAATTTTGTCGGAATTAAATACAAAAGGCAGAATGCCGACTTAAGTACAAGAAGACTGACTCTTCCTGCTGTCTATGTTTTGAACCATTCCTGTGAGACTAGTTATAGATTCGGATGCTTCCCTTTAGGTTTACTGTATCCCTCTGACCTTCTTATTGACGATGAAACACAGAATTTGCATCGTAATTAAATACAAAAGGCACAATGCCGACTTAAGTACAAGAAGACTGACCTTTGTTAATGTCTATGCTTTGAACAATTCCTGTGACACTAGTTATAGTTACCGATGCTTCACTTCAGGTTTACTGTATCCCTCTGACCTTCTTAGTGACTATGAAACACAGAAATTGCATCGGAATTAAATAGAAAAGGCACAATGCCGACTTAAGTACAGGAAGACTGACTCTTCTTTTTGTCTATGTTTTGAACCATTACTGTGACACTAGTTATAGATTCCGATGCTTCACATCAGGTTTACTGTATCCCTTGGACCTTCTTATTGACGACGAAACACAGAAATTGTATCGGAATTAACCAAAAAAGGCACAATGCCGACTTAAGTACAAGAAGACTGACTCTTCTTACTGTCTATGCTTTGAACCATTCCTGTGACGCTAGTTATAGATTCCGATGCTTCATTTCAGGTTTACCGTATCCCTCTGACCTTCTTATTGACGATGAGACACAGAAATTGTTTCGGAATTAGATACAAAACCACAATGCCGACTTAAGTACAAGAAGACTGACTCTTCTTACTGTCTATGTTTTGAACTATTCCTGTGACAATAGGTATAGATTCCGATGATTCACCTCAGATTTACTGTATCCCTTGGACCTTCTTATTGACGACGAAACACAGAAATTGCATCGGAATTGGATACAAAAGGCACAATGCCGACATAAGTACAAAAAGACTGACCCTTCGTACTGACTATGTTTTGAACCATTCCTGTGACACTAGTTATAGTTTCCGATGATTCACTTCATGTGTACTGTATCCCTTGGACTTTCTTATTGACAATCAAACACACAAATTGCATCGGAATTAAATAGAAAAAGCACAATGCCGATTTAAGTACAAGAAGACTGACTCTTCTTACTGACTATATTTGGACCCATTCCTGTGACACTAGTTATAGATTCCGATGCTTCACTTCAGGTTTACTGTATCCCTCTGACCTTCTTATTCACGATGAAACACAGATATTGCATCGGAATTAAATAGAAACGGCACAATGCTGACTTAAGTACAAGAAGACTGACTCTTCTTACTGACTATGTTTTGAACCATTCCTGTGACATTAGTTATAGATTCCGATGCTTCACTTCTGGTTTACTGTATCCCTCTGACCTTCTTATTCACGATGAAACACAGATATTGCATCGGAATTAAATAGAAAAGGCACAATGCTGACTTAAATACAAGAAGACTGACTCTTCTTACTGACTATGTTTTGAACCATTCCTGTGAGACTAGTTATAGTTTCCGATGCTTCACTTCAGGTTTACTGTATCCCTCTGACCTTCTTATTGACGATGAAACACAGATATTGCATCGGAATTAAATACAAAAGGCACAATTCCGACTTAAGTACAAGAAGACTGACCTTTATTACTCTCTATGCTTTGAACCATTCCTGTGACACTAGTTATAGATTTCAATGCTACACTTCAGTTTTACTGTATCCCTCTAACCTTCTTATTGACGATGAAACACAGAAATTGCATCGGAATTAAATACAAACGGCACAATGCCGACTTACGTACAAGAAGACTGACTCTTCTTACTGACTGTTTTGAACCATTTCTGTGACACTAGTTATAGATTCCGATGCTTCACTCAGGTTTACTGTATCCCTCCGACCTTCTTATTGACGATGAAACACAGAAATTGCATCGGAATTAAATACAAGTGGCACAATGCCGACTTAAGTACAAGAAGACTGACTCTTCTTACTGTCTATGTTTGAAGCATTCCTGTGACACTAGTTATAGATTCCGATGCTTCACTTCCGGTTTACTGTATCCCTTGGACCTTCCTATTGACTATTAAACACAGAAATTGTATCGGAATTAAATACAAAAGGCACAAAGCCGACTTAAGTACATGTAGACTAACTCTTCCTACTGTCTATGATTTGAAACATTCCTGTGACCTTAGTTATAGATTCCGATGCTTCATATCAGGTTTACTGTATCCCTTGTACCTTCTTATTGACGATGAAACACAGAAACTGCATCGAAATTAAATAGAAAAGGCACAATGCCGACTTAAGTACAAGAAGACTGACTCTTCCTACTGTCTATGTTTTGAACCATTCCTGTGACACTAGTTATAGATTCCGATGCTTCACTTCAGGATTACTGTATCCCTCTGACCTTCTTATATACGATGAATCACAGAAATTGCTTCGGAATTAAATAGAAAAGCACAATGCCGACTTAAGTACAAGAAGACTGACTCCTCTTACTGATTGCTTTGAACCATTCCTATGACACTAGTTATAGATTTCGATGATTCACTTCAGGTTTACTGTATTCCTTGGACCTTCGTATTGACGATGAAACACAGAAATTGCATCGGAATTAAATAGAAAAGGCACAATGCCGACTTAAGTACAAGAAGACTGACTCTTCTTACTGACTATGTTTGGAACCATTAATGTGACACTAGTTATAGATTCCGATGCATCACTTAAGGATTATTGTATCACTCTGACCTTCTTATTGACGATTAAACACTGATATTGGATCGGAATTAAATAGAAAAGGCACAATGCCGACTTAAGTACAAGAAGACTGACGCTTCTTACTGAATATGTTTTGAACCATTCCTGTGACACTAGTTATAGATTGCGATGCTTCACTTCAGATTTACTTTATCCCTCTGACCTTCTTATTGACGATGAAATACAGATATTGTTTCGGAATTAAGTAGAAAAGGCAGAATGCCGACTTAAGTACAAGAAGACTGACTTTTCTTACTGTCTATGGTTTGAACCGTTCCTGTGACACTAGTTATAGATTCCGATGCGCCACTTCAGGTATACTCTATCCCTTGGACCTTGTTATTGACGATGAAACACAGAAATTGCATCGGAATTAAATAGAAAAGGCACAATACCGACTTAAGTACAAGAAGACTGACTCATCTAAATGTCTATGTTTTGAACCATTCCTGTGACGCTAGTTATAGATTCCGATGCTTCACTTCAGGTTTACTATATCCCTCTGACCATCTTGCCGACTTAAGTACAAGAAGACTGACTCTTCCTACTGTCTATGCTTTGAACCATTCCTGTGACACTAGCTGTAGATTCCGAAGCTTCACTTCAGGTTTACTGTATCTCTCTGACCTTTTAATTGACGATAAAACATAGAAATTGAATCGGTATTAAATACAAAAGGCACAATGATGAGTTAAGAACAAGATGACTGACCCGTCTTACTGTCTATGTTTTGAACCATTCCTGTGACACTAGTTATAGATTCCGATGCTTCACTTCAGGTTTACTGTGTCCCTCTGACCTTGTTATTGATGATGAAACTCAGAAATTGCATCGGAATTAAATGGAAAAGGCACAATGCCGACTTAAGTACAAGAAGACTGACTCTTCTTACTGTCTATGTTTTGAACCAATCCTGTGACACTAGTTATAGTTTCCGATGCTTCACTCGTAGTTTACTGTATCCCTTGGACCTTCTTAGTGACTATGAAACACAGAAAGAGTATCGGAATTATATACAAAAGGCACAATCCCGACTTAAGTACAAGAAGACTGACTCTTCTTACTGACTATGTTTTGAACCATTCCTGTGACACTAGTTAGAGATTCCGATGCTTCACTTCAGGTTTACTGTATCCCTCTGACCTTCTTGTTGACGATGAAACACAGTCATTGCATCGGAATTAAATTGAAAAGGTCACAATGCCGACGTAAGTACAAGAAGACTGACTCTTCTTACAGTCTATGTTTTGAACCATTCCTGTGACACTAGTTACAGATTCCGATGCTGCACTTCAGGTTTACTGTATCCCTTGGACATTCTTAGTGACTATGAAACACAGAAATTGTGTCGGAATTAAATACAAAAGGCACAATGCCGACTTAAGTACAAGAAGACTGACTCTTCCTGCTGTCTATGTTTTGAACCATTCCTGTGAGACTAGTTATAGATTCCGATGCTTCCCTTTAGGTTTACCGTATCCCTCTGACCTTCTTATTGACGATGAAACACAGAATATGCATCGTAATTAAATACAAAAGGCACAATGCCGACTGAAGTAAAAGAAGACTGACCTTTCTTACTGTCAATGATTTGAACAATTCCTGTGACACTAGTTATAGATTCCGATGCTTCACTTCAGGTTTACTGTATCCCTCTGACCTTCTTAGTGACTATGAAACACAGAAATTGCATCGGAATTAAATACACAAGGCACAATGCCTACTTAAGTACAGGAAGACAGACTCTTCTTTTTGTCTATGTTCTGAACCATTACTGTGACACCAGTTATAGATTCCGATGCTTCACTTCAGGTTTACTGTATCCCTTGGACCTTCTTATTGACGACGAAACACAGAAATTGCATCGGAATTAAATAGAAAAGGCACAATGTCGACTTAAGTACAAGAAAGCTGACTCTTCTTACTGACTGTTTTGATCCATTCCTGTGACACTAGTTATAGATTCCGATGCTTCACTTCAGCTTTACTGTCTCCCTCTGACCTTGTTATTGACGAT
Source organism: Schistocerca piceifrons (assembly GCF_021461385.2). Classification (NCBI taxonomy): domain Eukaryota; kingdom Metazoa; phylum Arthropoda; class Insecta; order Orthoptera; family Acrididae; genus Schistocerca; species Schistocerca piceifrons. Next base: position 1,134,782,589 of record NC_060139.1, on the reverse strand, counting down.
GAAACACAGAAATTGCATCGGAATTAAATACAAAAGGCACAATGCTGACTTAAGTACAGGAGGACTGACTCTTCTTTTTGTCTATGTTTGGAACCATTACTGTGACAATAGTTATAGATTCCGATGCTTCACTTCAGGTTTACTGTATCCCTTGGACCTTCTTATTGACGACGAAACACAGAAATTGCATCGGAATTAAATACAAAAGGCACAAAGCCGACTTAAGTACAAAAAGACTAACCCTACTTATTGTCTATGTTTTGAACCATTCCTGTGACACTGGTTATATATTCCGATGCTTCACTTCAGGTTTACCGTATCCCTCTGACCTTCTTATTGACGATGAGACACAGAAATTGCATCGGAATTAGATACAAAAGGCACAATGCCGACATAAGTACAAGAAGACTGACTCTTCGTACTGACTATGATTTGAACCATTCCTGTGACACTAGTTATAGACTCCGATGATTCACTTCATGTGTACTGTATCACTTGGACTTTCGTATTGACGATGAAGCACAGAAATGGCATCGGAATTAAATAGAAAAGCACAATGCCGACTTAAGTACAGGATGACTGACTCTTCTTACTGACTATGTTTGGACCCATTCCTGTGACACTAGTTATAGATTCCGATGCTTCACTTCAGGTTTACTGTATCCCTCTGACCTTCTTATTCACGATCAAACACACATATGGCATCGGAATTAAATAGAAATGGCACAATGCCGAATTAAGTACAAGAAGACTGACTCTTCTTACTGACTATGCTTTGAACCATTCCTGTGACACTAGTTATAGATTCCGGTGCTTCACTTCAGGTTTACTGTATCCCTCTGACCTTCTTATTCACGATCAAACACAGATATGGCATCGGAATTAAATAGAAATGGCACAATGCCGAATTAAGTACAAGAAGACTGACTCTTCTTACTGACTATGCTTTGAACCATTCCTGTGACACTAGTTATAGATTCCGGTGCTTCACTTCAGGTTTACTGTATCCCTCTGACCTTCTTATTGACGATGAAACACAGAAATTGCATCGGAATTGAATAGAAAAGGCACAATGCCGACTTAAGTACAAGAAGACGGACTCTTCTTACTGTCAATTTTTTGAACCATTCCTGTGACAATAGTTATAGATTCCGATGATTCACCTCAGATTTACTGTATCCCTTGGACCTTCGTATTGACGATGAAACACAGAAATTGCATCGGAAATAAATACAAAAAGCCGGATGCCCACTTAAGTACATGTAGAATGAATCTTCCTACTGTCTATTATTTGAACCATTCCTGTGACACTAGTTATAGATTCCGATGATTCACTTCATGTGTACTGTATCCCTTGGACATTCTTAGTGACTATGAAACACAGAAATTGTGTCGGAATTAAATACAAAAGGCACAATGCCGACTTAAGTACAAGAAGACTGACTCTTCCTGCTGTCTATGTTTTGAACCATTCCTGTGAGACTAGTTATAGATTCCGATGCTTCCCTTTAGGTTTACCGTATCCCTCTGACCTTCTTATTGACGATGAAACACAGAATATGCATCGTAATTAAATACAAAAGGCACAATGCCGACTGAAGTACAAGAAGACTGACCTTTCTTACTGTCAATGATTTGAACAATTCCTGTGACACTAGTTATAGATTCCGATGCTTCACTTCAGGTTTACTGTATCCCTCTGACCTTCTTAGTGACTATGAAACACAGAAATTGCATCGGAATTAAATACACAAGGCACAATGCCTACTTAAGTACAGGAAGACTGACTCTTCTTTTTGTCTATGTTCTGAACCATTACTGTGACACCAGTTATAGATTCCGATGTTTCACTTCAGGTTTACTGTATCCCTTGGACCTTCTTATTGACGACGAAACACAGAAATTGCATCGGAATTAAATAGAAAAGGCACAATGTCGACTTAAGTACAAGAAAGCTGACTCTTCTTACTGACTGTTTTGATCCATTCCTGTGACACTAGTTATAGATTCCGATGCTTCACTTCAGCTTTACTGTATCCCTCTGACCTTGTTATTGACGATGAAACACAGAAATTGCATCGGAATTAAATACAAAAGGCACAATGCTGACTTAAGTACAGGAGGACTGACTCTTCTTTTTGTCTATGTTTTGAACCATTACTGTGACAATAGTTATAGATTCCGATGCTTCACTTCAGGTTTACTGTATCCCTTGGACCTTCTTATTGACGACGAAACACAGAAATTGCATCGGAATTAAATACAAAAGGCACAAAGCCGACTTAAGTACAAAAAGACTAACCCTACTTATTGTCTATGTTTTGAACCATTCCTGTGACACTGGTTATATATTCCGATGCTTCACTTCAGGTTTACCGTATCCCTCTGACCTTCTTATTGACGATGAGACACAGAAATTGCATCGGAATTAGATACAAAAGGCACAATGCCGACATAAGTACAAGAAGACTGACTCTTCGTACTGACTATGATTTGAACCATTCCTGTGACACTAGTTATAGACTCCGATGATTCACTTCATGTGTACTGTATCACTTGGACTTTCGTATTGACGATGAAGCACAGAAATGGCATCGGAATTAAATAGAAAAGCACAATGCCGACTTAAGTACAAGATGACTGACTCTTCTTACTGACTATGTTTGGACCCATTCCTGTGACACTAGTTATAGATTCCGATGCTTCACTTCTGGTTTACTGTATCCCTCTGACCTTCTTATTCACGATCAAACACACATATGGCATCGGAATTAAATAGAAATGGCACAATGCCGAATTAAGTACTAGAAGACTGACTCTTCTTACTGACTATGCTTTGAACCATTCCTGTGACACTAGTTATAGATTCCGGTGCTTCACTTCAGGTTTACTGTATCCCTCTGACCTTCTTATTCACGATCAAACACAGATATGGCATCGGAATTAAATAGAAATGGCACAATCCCGAATTAAGTACAAGAAGACTGACTCTTCTTACTGACTATGCTTTGAACCATTCCTGTGACACTAGTTATAGATTCCGGTGCTTCACTTCAGGTTTACTGTATCCCTCTGACCTTCTTATTGACGATGAAACACAGAAATTGCATCGGAATTGAATAGAAAAGGCACAATGCCGACTTAAGTACAAGAAGACGGACTCTTCTTACTGTCAATTTTTTGAACCATTCCTGTGACAATAGTTATAGATTCCGATGATTCACCTCAGATTTACTGTATCCCTTGGACCTTCGTATTGACGATGAAACACAGAAATTGCATCGGAAATAAATACAAAAGGCCGGATGCCCACTTAAGTACATGTAGAATGAATCTTCCTACTGTCTATTATTTGAACCATTCCTGTGACACTAGTTATAGATTCCGATGATTCACTTCATGTGTACTGTATCCCTTGGACTTTCTTATTGACGATGAAACATAGAAATTGCATCGGAATTAAATAGAAAAGGCACAATGCCGACTTAAGTACAAGATGACTGACTCTTCTTACTGACTATGTTTGGACCCATTCCTGTGACACTAGTTATAGATTCCGATGCTTCACTTCAGGTTTACTGTATCCCTCTGACCTTCCTATACGCGATGAATCACAGATATTTAATCGGAATTAAATAGAAAAGGCACAATGCCGACATAAGTACAAGAAGACTGACCAGCCTTACTGTCTATGTTTTGAACCATTCCTGTGACACTAGTTATAGATTCCGATGCTCCACTGCAGGTTCACTGTATCATTCTGACCTTCTTACTGACGATGAAACACAGAAATTGCATCGGAATTAAATGGAAAAGGCACAATGCCGACTTAAGTACAAGAAGACTGACTCTTCTTACTTACTATGTTTGGAACCATTCCTGTGACACTAGTTATAGATTCCGATACTTCATTTCACGTTTACTCTATCCCTTGGACCTTCTTATTTACGATGAAACACAGAAAGTGCAACGGAATTAAATAGAAAATGCACAATGCCGAATTAAGTACAAGAAGACTGACTGTTCCTACTGTCTATGTTTTGAACCATTCCTGTGACTCTAGTTACAGATTCCGATGCTTCACTTCAGGTTTTCTGTATCCCTCTGACGTTCTTATTGACGATGAAACACCGAAATTGCATCGGAAGTAAATACAAAAGGCACATTGCCGACTTAAGTACAAGAAGACTGACTCTTCTTACTGTCTATGATTTGAACCATTCCTGCGGCACTAGTTATAGATTTCGATGATTCACTTCAGGTTTACTGTTTCTATGGACCGTCGAACTGACGATGAAACACAGAAATTGCATCGGAATTAAATAGAAAAGGCACAATGCCGACTTAAGTGCAAGAAGACTGACTCTTCTTACTGTCTACGTTTTGAACCATTCCTGTAACGCTAGTTACAGATTCCGATGCTTCACTTCAGATTTACTGTATCCCTCTGACCATCTTAATGACGATGAAACACAGAAATTGCATCGGAATTAAATAGAAAAGGCACAATGCCGACTTAAGTACAAGAAGACTGCCTCTTCCTACTGTCTATGCTTTGAACCATTCCTTTGACCCTAGTTGTAGATTCCGATGCTTCACTTCAGGTTTACTGTATCCCTATGACCTTCTTATTGACGATGAAACACAGAAATTGCATCGGTATTAAATACAAAAGGCACAATGCCGACCTAAGTACAAGAAGACTGACCCGTCTTACTGTCTATGTTTTGAACCATTCCTGTGACACTAGTTATAGATTCCGATGCTTCACTTCAGGTTTGCTGTATCCCTCTGACCTTCTTATTGACGATAAAACACATAAATTGCATCGGAATTAAATACAAAAGGCACAATGGCGACTTAAGTACAAGAAGACTGACTCTTCTTACTGTCTATGATTTGAACCCGTCCTGCGACACTAGTTATAGATTTCGATGATTCACTTCAGGTTTACTGTTTCCTTGGACCTTCGTATTGACGATGAAACGCAGAAATTGCATCGGAATTAAATAGAAAAGGCACAATGCCGACTTACGTACAAGAAGACAGACTCTTCTTACTGACTATGTTTGGAACCATTCCTGTGACACTAGTTATAGATCCCGATGCTTCACTTCAGGTTTATTGTATCACTCTGACCTTCTTATTGACGATTAAACACAGATATTGCATCGGAATTAAATAGAAAAGGCACAATGCCGACTTAAGTACAAGTGGACTGACTCTTCTTACTGAATATGTTTTGAACCATTCCTGTGACACTAGTTATAGATTCCGATGCTCCACTTCAGGTTAACTGTATCGCTCTGACCTTCTTACTGACGATGTAACACAGAAATTGCATCGGAATTAAATAGAAAAGGCAAAATGCCGACTTAAGTACAAGAATACTGACTCTTCTTACTGTCTATGGTTTGAACCATTCCTGTGACACTAGTTATAGATTTCGATGCTTCACTTCAGGTTTACTGTATCCATCTGACCTTCTTATTGACGATGAATTTCAGAAATTGCATCGGAATTAAATAGAAAAAGCACAATGCCGACTTAAGTACAAGAAGACTGACTCTTCTTACTGTCTATGTTTTGAACCATTCCTGTGACGCTAGTTACAGATTCCGATGCTTCACCTCAGGTTTACTGTATCCCTCTGACCATCTTAATGACGATGAAACACAGAAATTGCATCGGAATTAAATACAAAAGGCACAATGTCGACTTAAGTACAAGAAGACTTACTCTTCTTACTGACTATGTTTTGAACCATTCCTGTGACACTAGTTATAGATTCCGATGATTCACTTCAGGTTTACTGTAACCCTTGGACCATCTTATTGACGATGAAACACAGAAATTGCATCGGAATTAAATAGAAAAGGCACAATGCCGACTTAAGTACAAGAAGACTGACTCTTCTTACTGATTATGTTTGGAACCATTCCTGTGACACTAGCTACAGATTCCGATGCTTCACTTCAGGTTTACTGTATCCCTCTGACCTTCTTACAGACGATGAAACACAGAAATTGCATCGCAATTAAATAGAAACGGCACAATGCCGACTTAAGTACAAGAAGACTGACTCTTCTTTCTGACTATGTTTTGAACCATTCCTGTGACACTAGTTACAGATTCCGATGCTTCACTTCAGGTTTACTGTATCCCACTGACCTTCTTACAGACGATGAAACACAGAAATTGCATCGCAATGAAATAGAAACGGCACAATGCCGACTTAAGTACAAGAAGACTGACTCTTCCTACCGTCTATGCTTTGAACCATTCCTGTGAGACTAGTTGTAGATTCCGATGCCTCACTTCAGGTTTACTGTATCCCTCTGACCTTCTTATTGACGATGAAACACAGAAATTGCATCGGTATTAAATACAAAAGGCACAATGCCGACTTAGGTACAAGAAGACTGACTCTTCTTACTGTCTAGGATTTGAACCATTCCAGCGACACTAGTTATAGATTTCGATGATTCACTTCAGGTTTACTGTTTCCTTGGACCTTCGTATTGACGATGAAACACAGAAATTGCATCGGAATTTAATAGAAATGGCACAATGCCGACTTAAGTACAAGAAGACTGACTCTTCTTACTGACTATGTTTGGAACCATTCCTTTGACACTAGTTATAGATTCCGATGCTTCACTTCAGGTTTACTATATCGCTCTGACCTTCGTATTGACGATGAAACACAGAAATTGCATCGGAATTAAATAGAAAAGGCACAATGCCGACTTAAGTACAAGAATACTGACTCTTCTTACTGACTATGTTTTGAACCATTCGTGTGACGCTAGTTACAGATTCCGATGCTTCACTTCAGGTTTACTGTATGCCTCTGACCTTCTTATTGACGATGAAACTCAGAAATTGCATCGGCATTAAATAGAAAGGGCATATTGCCGACTTAAGTACAAGAAGACTGACTCTTCTTACTGTCTACGTTTAGAACCATTCGTGTGACGCTAGTTACAGAATCCGATGCTTCACTTCAGGTTTACTGTATCCCTCTGACCATCTTAATAACGATGAAACACAGAAATTGCATCGGTATTAAATACAAAAGGCACAATGCCGACTTAAGTACTAGAAGACTGACTCTTCTTACTGTCTATGTTTTGAACCATTCCAGCGACACTAGTTATAGATTTCGATGATTCACTTCAGGTTTACTGTTTCCTTGGACCTTCGTATTGACGATGAAACACAGAAATTGCATCGGAATTAAATAGAAATGGCACAATGCCGACTTAAGTACAAGAAGACTGACTCTTCTTACTGACTATGTTTGGAACCATTCCTGTGACATAGATTCCGATGCTTCACTTCAGGTTTACTATATCGCTCTGACCTTCGTATTGACGATGAAACAAAGAAATTGCATCGGAATTAAATAGAGAAGGCACAATGCCGACTTAAGTACAAGAATACTGACTCTTCTTACTGTCTAAGGTTTCAACCATTCCTGTGACACTAGTTATAGATTCCGATGCTTCACTTCAGGTTCACTGTATCCCTTGGACCTTCTTATTGACGACGAAACTCAGAAATTGCATCGGAATTAAATAGAAAAGGCACAATGTCGACTTAAGTACAAGAAGACTGACTCTTCTTACTGACTATGTTTTGAACCATTCCTGTGACACTAGTTATGGATACCAGAGATTGACTTCAGGTTTACTGTAACCCTTGGACCATCTTATTGACGATGAAAGACAGAAATTTCATCGGAATTAAATAGAAAAGGCACAATGCCGACTTAAGTACAAGAAGACTGACTCGTCATACTGACTATGATTGGAACCATTCCTGTGACACTAGTTACAGATTCCGATGCTTCACTTCAGGTTTACTGTATCCCTCTGACCTTTCTTATTGACGATGAAACTCAGAAATTGCATCGGAATTAAATAGAAAGGGCACATTGCCGACTTAAGTACAAGAAGACTGACTCTTCTTACTGTCTACGTTTAAAACCATTCGTGTGACGCTAGTTACAGAATCCGATGCTTCACTTCAGGTTTACTGTATCCCTCTGACCATCTTAATGACGATGAAACACAGAAATTGCATCGGAATTAAATAGAAAAGGCACAAAGTCGACTTAAGTACAAGAAGACTGCCTGTTCCTACTGTCTATGCTTTGAGCCATTCCTGTGACCCTAGTTGTTGATTCCGATGCTTCACTTCAGGTTTACTGTATCCCTCTGACCTTCTTATTGACGATGGAACACAGAAATTGCATCGGTATTAAATACAAAAGGCACAATGCCAACTTAAGTACAAGAAGACTGACCCGTCTTACTGTCTATGTTTTGAACCATTCCTGTGACACTAGTTATAGATTCCGATGCTTCACTGCAGGTTTGCTGTATCCCTCTGACCTTCTTATTGACGATAAAACACAGAAATTGCATGGGAATTAAATACAAAAGGCACAATGCCGACTTAAGTACAAGAAGACTGACTCTTCTTACTGTCTATGATTTGAACCATTCCTGCGACACTAGTTATAGATTTCGATGATTCACTTCAGGTTTACTGTTTCCTTGGACCCTCGTATTGACGATGAAACACAGAAATTGCATCGGAATTAAATAGAAAAGGCACAATGCCGACTTAAGTACAAGAGGACTGACTCTTCTTACTGAATATATTTTGAACCATTCCTGTGACACTAGTTATATATTCCGATGCTCCACTTCAGGTATACTGTATCGCTCTGACCTTCTTACTGACGATGTAACACAGAAATTGCATCCGAATTAAATAGAAAAGGCACAATGATGACTTAAGTACAAGAGTACTGACTGTTCTTACTGTCTATGGTTTGAACCATTCCTGTGACACTAGTTATAGTTTCCGATGCTTCACTTCAGGTATACTGTATCCCTCTGACCTTCTTATTGACGATGAATTTCAGAAATTGCAACGGAATTAAATAGAAAAGGCACAATGCCGACTTAAGTACAAGAAGACTGACTCTCCCTACTGTTTATACTTTGAACCATTACTGTGACACTAGTTGTAGATTCCGATGCCTCACTTCAGGTTTACTGTATCCCTCTGACCTTCTTATTGACGATGAAACACAGAAATTGCATCGGTATTAAATACAGAAGGCACAATGCCGACTTAAGTACAAGAAGACTGACTCTTCTTACTGTCTATGGTTTGAACCATTCCAGCGACACTAGTTATAGATTTCGATGATTCACTTCAGGTTTACTGTTTCCTTGGACCTTCGTATTGACGATGAAACACAGAAATTGCATCGGAATTAAATAGAAAAGGCACAATGCCGACTTAAGTACAAGAAGACTGACTCTTCTTACTGACTATGTTTGGAACCATTCCTTTGACACTAGTTATAAATTCCGATGCTTCACTTCAGGTTTATTGTATCACTCTGACCTTCTTATTGACGATTAAACACAGATATTCCATCGGAATTAAATAGAAAAGGCACAATGCAAACTTAAGTACAAGAGGACTGACTCTTCTTACTGAATATGTTTTGAACCATTCCTGTGACACTAGCTATAGATTCCGACGCTCCACTTCGGGTTTACTATATCGCTCTGACCTTCGTACTGACGATGAAACACAGAAATTGCATCGGAATTAAATAGAAAAGGCACAATGCCGACTTAAGTACAAGAATACTGACTCTTCTTACTGTCTAAGGTTTGAACCATTCCTGTGACACTAGTTATAGATTCCGATGCTTCACTTCAGGTTTACTGTATCCCTCTGACCTTCTTATTGACGATGAAACTCAGAAATTTCATCGGAATTAAATAGAAAAGGCACAATGCCGACTTAAGTACAAGAAGACTGACTCTTCTTACTGTCTATGCTTTGAACCATTCTTGTGACGCTAGTTACAGATTCCGATGCTTCACTTCAGGTTTACTGTATCCCTCTCACCATCTTAATGACGATGAAACACAGAAATTGCATCGGAATTAAATAGAAAAAGTACAGTGCCGACTTAAGTACAAGAAGACTGACTCTTCCTACTGCCTATGCTTTGAACCATTCCTGTGACACTAGTTGTAGATTCCGATGCTTCACTTCAGGTTTACTGTATCCCTCTGTCCTTCTTATTGACGATGAAACACAGAAATTGCATCGGAATTAAATACAAAAGGCACAATGGCGACATAAGTACAAGAAGACTGACTCTTCTCACTGTCTGTGCTTTTAACCATTCCTGTGACGTTAGATACAGATTCTGATGCTTCACTTCAGGTTTACTGCATCCTTCCGACCTTCTTATTGACGATGAAACACAGAAATTGCATCGGAATTAAATACAAAAGGCACAATGTCGACTTAAGTTCAAGAAGACTGACTCTTCTTACTGACTATGTTTGAACCATTCCTGTGACACCAGTTATAGATTGCGGAGATTCACTTCAGGTTTACTGTAACCCTTGGACCATCTTATTGACGATGAAACACAGAAATTTCATCGGAATTAAACAGAAAATGCACAATGCCGACTTAAGTACAAGAAGACAGACTCTTAATACTGACTATGATTGGAACCATTCCAGTGACACTATTTACAGATTCCGATGCTTCACTTCAGGTTTACTGTATCCCTCTGACCTTCTTATTGACGATGAAACACAGAAATTGCTTCGGAATTAAATAGAAACGCCAAATTGCCGACTTAAGTACATGAAGAATGACTCTTCTTACTGATTGCTTTGAACCATTCCTGTGACACTAGTTATAGATTCCGATGCTTCACTTCAGGTTTACTGTATCCCTCCGACCTTCTTATTGGCGATGAAACACAGAAATTGCATCGGAATAATATACAAATGGCACAATGCCGACTTAAGAGCGAGAAGACTGACTCTCCTTACTGTCTATGATTTGAACCGTTCCTGTGACACTAGTTATAGATTCCGATGCTTCACTTCAGGTTTACTGTATCCCTCTGACCTTCTTACTGACGATGAAACACAGAAATTGCATCGGTATTAAATTCAAAAGGCACAATGCCGACTTTAGTACAAGTAGACTGACTCTTCCTACAGTCTATGTTTTGAACCATTCCTGTGACACTAGCTGTAGATTCCGATGCTTCACTTCAGATTGACTGTATCCCTCTGACCTTCTTATTGACGATGAAACACAGAAATTGCACCGGTATTAAATACAAAAGGCACAAAGCCGACTTAAGTACAAGAAGACTGACCAGTCTTACTGTCTATGTTTTGAACCATTCCTGTGACACTAGTTATAGATTCCGATGCTCCACCTCAGGCTCACTGTATCATTCTGACCTTCTTACTGACGATGAAACACAGAAATTGCATCGGAATTAAATGGAAAAGGCACAATGCCGACTTAAGTACAAGAAGACTGACTCTTCTTACTTACTATGTTTGGAACCATTCCTGTGACACTAGTTATGGATTCCGATACTTCATTTCACGTTTACTCTATCCCTTGGACCTTCTTATTTACGATGAAACACAGAAAGTGCAACGGAAATAAATAGAAAATGCACAATGCCGAATTAAGTACAAGAAGACTGACTCTTCTTACTGTCTATGATTTGAACCATTCCTGCGGCACTAGTTATGGATTTCGATGATTCACTTCAGGTTTACTGTTTCTATGGACCTTCGAACTGACGATGAAACACAGAAATTGCATCGGAATTAAATAGAAAATGCACAATGCCGACTTAAGTACAAGAAGACTGACTCTTCTTACTGACTATCTTTGGAACAATTCCTGTGACCCTAGTTGTTGATTCCGATGCTTCACTTCAGGTTTACTGTATCCCTCTGACCTTCTTATTGACGATGGAACACAGAAATTGCATCGGTATTAAATACAAAAGGCACAATGCCGACTTAAGTACAAGAAGACTGACCCGTCTTACTGTCTCCGTTTTGAACCATTCCTGTGACACTAGTTATAGATTCCGATGCTTCACTTCAGGTTTGCTGAATCCCTCTGACCTTCTTACTGACGATAAAACACAGAAATTGCATCGGAATTAAATACAAAAGGCAAAATGCCGACTTAATTACAAGAAGACTGACTCTTCTTACTGTCTATGATTTGAACCATTCCTGCGACACTAGTTATAGATTTCGATGATTCACTTGAGGTTTACTGTTTCCTTGGACTTTCGTATTGACGATGAAACACAGAAACTGCATCGGAATTAAATAGAAAAGGCACAATGCCGACTTAAGTACAAGAAGACAGACTCTTCTTACTGACTATGTTTGGAACCATTCCTGTGACACTAGTTACAGATTCCGATGATTCACTTCAGGTTTATTGTATCACTCTGACCTTCTTATTGACGATTAAAAAAAGATATTGCATCGGAATTAAATGGAAAAGGCACAATGCCGACTTAAGTACAAGAGGACTGACTCTTCTTACTGAATATATTTTGAACCATTCCTGTGACACTAGTTATATATTCCGATGCTCCACTTCAGGTATACTGTATCGCTCTGACCTTCTTACTGACGATGTAACACAGAAATTGCATCGGAATTAAATAGAAAAGGCACAATGATGACTTAAGTACAAGAGTAGTGACTGTTCTTGCTGTCTATGGTTTGAACCATTCCTGTGACACTAGTTATAGTTTCCGATGCTTCACTTCAGGTATACTGTATCCCTCTGACCTTCTTACTTACGATGAATTTCAGAAATTGCATCGGAATTAAATAGAAAAGGCACAATGCCGACTTAAGTACAAGAAGACTGACTCTCCCTACTGTTTATACTTTGAACCATTACTGTGACACTAGTTGTAGATTCCGATGCCTCACTTCAGGTTTACTGTATCCCTCTGACCTTCTTATTGACGATGAAACACAGAAATTGCATCGGTATTAAATACAAAAGGCACAATGCCGACTTAAGTACAAGAAGAGTGACTCTTCTTACTGTCTATGGTTTGAACCATTCCAGCGACACTAGTTATAGATTTCGATGATTCACTTCAGGTTTACTGTTTCCTTGGACCTTCGTATTGACGATGAAACACAGAAATTGCATCGGAATTAAATAGAAAAGGCACAATGCAGACTTAAGTACAAGAAGACTGACTCTTCTTACTGACTATGTTTGGAACCATTCCTTTGACACTAGTTATAGATTCCGATGCTTCACTTCAGGTTTACTGTATCACTCTGACCTTCTTATTGACGATTAAACACAGATATTGCATCGGAATTAAATAGAAAAGGCACAATGCAGACTTAAGTACAAGAGGACTGACTCTTCTTACTGAATATGTTTTGAATCATTCCTGTGACACTAGCTATAGATTCCGACGCTCCACTTCAGGTTTACCATATCGCTCTGACCTTCGTACTGACGATGAAACACAGAAATTGCATCGGAATTAAATAGAAAAGGCACAATGCCGACTTAAGTACAAGAATACTGACTCTTCTTACTGTCTAAGGTTTGAACCATTCCTGTGACACTAGTTATAGATTCCGATGCTTCACTTCAGGTTTACTGTATCCCTCTGACCTTCTTATTGACGATGAAACTCAGAAATTTCATCGGAATTAAATAGAAAAGGCACAATGCCGACTTAAGTACAAGAAGACTGACTCTTCTTACTGTCTATGCTTTGAACCATTCTTGTGACGCTAGTTACAGATTCCGATGCTTCACTTCAGGTTTACTGTATCCCTCTCAGCATCTTAATGACGATGAAACACAGAAATTGCATCGGAATTAAATAGAAAAAGTACAGTGCCGACTTAAGTACAAGAAGACTGACTCTTCCTACTGTCTATGCTTTGAACCATTCCTGTGACACTAGTTGTAGATTCCGATGCTTCACTTCAGGTTTACTGTATCCCTCTGACGTTCTTATTGACGATGAAACACAGAAATTGCATCGGAATTAAATACAAAAGGCACAACGGCGACATAAGTACAAGAAGACTGACTCTTCTCACTGTCTGTGTTTTTAACCATTCCTGTGACGTTAGATACAGATTCCGATGCTTCACTTCAGGTTTACTGCATCCCTCTGACCTTCTTATTGACGATGAAACACAGAAATTGCATCGGAATTAAATACAAAAGGCACAATGTCGACTTAAGTTCAAGAAGACTGACTCTTCTTACTGTCTATGTTTTGAACCATTCCTGTGACGCTAGTTACAGATTCCGATGCTTCATTTCAGGTTTACTGTATCCCTCTGACCATCTTAATGACGATGAAACACAGAAATTGTATCGGAATTAAATAGAAAAGGCACAATGCCGTCTTAAGTACAAGAAGACTGACTCTTCCTACTGGTTATGCTTTGAACCATTCCCGTGACCCTAGTTGTAGATTCCGATGCTTCACTTCAGGTTTACTGTATCCCTCTGACCTTCTTATTGACGATGAAACACAGAAATTGCATCGGTATTAAATACAAAAGGCACAATGCCGACTTAAGTACAAGAAGACTGACCCGTCTGACTGTCTATGTTTCAACCATTCCTGTGACACTAGTTATACATTCCGATGCTTCACTTCAGGTTTGCTGTATCCCTCTGACCTTCTTATTGACGATAAAACATAGAAAATGTATCGGAATTAAATACAAAAGGCACAATGCCGACTTAAGTACAAGAAGACTGACTCTTCTTACTGTCTATGATTTGAACCATTCCTGCGGCACTAGTTATGGATTTCGATGATTCACTTCAGGTTTACTGTTTCTATGGACCTTCGAACTGACGATGAAACACAGAAATTGCATCGGAATTAAATAGAAAAGGCACAATGCCGACTTAAGTACAAGAAGACTGACACTTCCTACTGTCTATGTTTTTGGAACCATTCCCGTGACCCTAGTTGTAGATTCCGATGCCTCACTTCACGTTTACTGTATCCCTCTGACCTTCTTATTGACGATGAAACACAGAAATTGCATCGATATTAAATACAAAAGGCACAATGCCGACTTAAGTACAAGAAGACTGACCCATCTTACTGTCTACGTTTTGAACCATTCCTGTGACACTAGTTATAGATTCCGATTCTTCACTTCAGGTTTGCTGAATCCCTCTGACCTTCTTATTGACGATAAAACACAGAAATTGCATCGGAATTAAATACAAAAGGCAAAATGCCGACTTAATTACAAGAAGACTGACTCTTCTTACTGTCTATGATTTGAACCATTCCTGCGACACTAGTTATAGATTTCGATGATTCACTTGAGGTTTACTGTTTCCTTGGACTTTCGTATTGACGATGAAACACAGAAATTGCATCGGAATTAAATAGAAAAGGCACAATGGCGACTTAAGTACAAGAAGACAGACTCTTCTTACTGACTATGTTTGGAACCATTCCTGTGACACTAGTTACAGATTCCGATGCTTCACTTCAGATTTACTGTATCCCTCTGACCATCTTAATGACGATGAAACACAGAAATTGCATGGGAATTAAATAGAGAAGGCACAATGCCGACTTAAGTACAAGAAGACTGACTCTTCCTACTGTCTATGCTTTGAACGATTCCTGTGACACTAGTTGTAGATTCCGATGCTTCACTTCAGGTTTACGGTATCCCTCTGACCTTGTTATTGACGATGAAACACAGAAATTACATCGGATTTAAATACAAAAGGCACAATGCCGACCTAAGTACAAGAAGACTGACTCTTCTTACTGTCTATGTTTTGAACCATTCCTGTGACGTTAGATACAGATTCCGATGCTTCACTCCAGGTTTACTGCATCCCTCTGACCTTCTTATTGACGATGAAACACAGAAATTGCATCGGAATTAAATACAAACGGCACAATGTCGACTTAAGTGCAAGAAGACTGACTCTTCTTACTGACTATGTTTTGAAATATTCCTGTGACACTAGTTATAGATTCCGATGATTCACTTCAGGTTTACTGTAACCCTTGGACCATCTTATTGACGATGAAACACAGAAATTGCATCGGAATTAAATAGAAAAGGCACAATGCCGACTTAAGTACAAGAAGACTGACTCTTCTTACTGACTATGTTTGGAACCATTCCTGTGACACTAGTTACAGATTCCGATGCTTCACTTCAGGTTTACTGTATCCCTCTGACCTTTTTACTGACGATGAAACACAGAAATTGCATCGGAATTAAATCTAAACGGCACAATGCCGACTTAAGTACAAGAAGACTGACTCTTCCTTCTGACTATGTTTTGAACCATTCCTGTGACACTAGCTATAGATTCCGATGCCTCACTTCAGGTTTACTGTATCCCTCTGACCTTCTTACTGACGATGAAACACAGAAATTGCATCGGAATTAAATAGAAATGGCACAATGGCGACTTAAGTACAAGAAGACTGGCTCTTCTTACTTACTATATTAGGAACCATTCATGTGACACTAGTTGTAGATTCCGATGCTTCATTTCAGGTTTACTGTATCCCTTGGACCTTCTTATTGACGATGAAACTCAGAAATTGCATCGAAATTAAATAGAAAAGTCACAATGCCGACTTAAGTACAAGAAGACTGACTCTTCTTACTGTCTATGCTTTGAACCATTCCTGTGACGCTAGATACAGATTCCGATGCTTCACTTCAGGTTTACTGTATCCCTCTGACCATCTTAATGACGATGAAACACAGAAATTGCATCGGAATTAAAAAGAAAACGCACAATGCCGACTTAAGTACAAGAAGACTGACACTTCCTACTGTCTATGCTTTCAACCATTCCTGTGAAACTAGTTGTAGGTTCCGATGTTTCACTTCAGGTTTACTGTATCCCTCTGAACTTCTTATTGACGATGAAACACAGAAATTGCATCGGTATTAAATACAAAAGGCACAATGCCGGCTTAAGTACAAGAAGACTGACCCGTGTTACTGTCTATGTTTTGAACCATTCCTGTGACACTAGTTATAGATTACGATGCCTAACTTCAGGTTTACTGTATCCCCGTGACCTTCTTATCGACGATAAAACACAGAAATTGCACGGAATTAAATACAAAAGGCACAATGCTGACTTAAGTACAAGAATACTGACTCTTCTTACTGTCTATGATTTGAACCATTCCTGCGACACTAGTTATAGATTTCGATGATTCGCTTCAGGTTTACTGTTTCCTTGGACCTTCGTATTGACGATGAAACACAGAAAATGCATCGGAATTAAATAGAAAAGGCACAATGCCGACTTAAGTACAAGAAGACTGACTCTTCTTACAGACTATGTTTGGAACCATTCCTGTGACACTAGTTATAGATTCCGATGCTTCACTTCAGGTTTATTGTATCACTCTGACTTTCTTATTGACGATTAAAAACAGTTATTGCATCGGAATTAAATAGAAAAGGCACAATGCCGACTTAAGTACAACAGGACCGACTCTTGTTACTGAATATATTTTGAACCATTCCTGTTACACTAGTTATAGATTCCGATGCTCCACTTCAGGTTTGCTGTATCGCTCTGACCTTCTTGCTGACGATGAAACACAGAAATTGCATCGGAATTAAATAGAAAAGGCACAATGCCGACTTAAGTACAAGAATACTGACTCTTCTTACTGTCTATGGTTTGAACCATTCCTGTGACACTAGTTATAGATTCCAATGCTTCACTTCAGGTTTACAGTATCCCTCTGACCTTCTTATTGACGATGAAACTCAGAAATTGCATCGGAATTAAATAGAAAAGGCACAATGCCGACTTAAGTACAAGAAGACTGACTCTTCTTACTGTCTATGTTTTGAACCATTCCTGTGACGCTAGTTACAGATTCCGATGCTTCACTTCAGGTGTACTGTATCCCTCTGACCATATTAATGACGATGAAACGCAGAAATTGCATCGGAATTAAATAGAAAAAGCACAATGCCGACTTAAGTACAAGAAGACTGACTCTTCCTACTGTCTATGCTTTGAACCATTCCTGTGACACTAGTTGTAGATTCCGATGCTTCACTTCAGGTTTACTGTATCCCTCTGACGTTCGTATTGACGACGAAACACAGAAATTGCATCGGAATTAAATACAAAAGTCACAATGGCGACTTAAGTACAAGAAGGCTGACTCTTCTCACTGTCTGTGTTTTTAACCATTCCTGTGACGTTAGATACAGATTCCGATGCTTCACTTCAGGTTTACTGCATCCCTCTGACCTCCTTATTGACGATGAAACACAGAAATTGCATCGGAATTAAATACAAAAGGCACAATGTCGACTTAAGTACAAGAAGACTGACTCTTCTTACTGACTATGATTTGAACCATTCCTGTAACACTAGTTATAGATTCCGGATATTCACTTCAGGTTTACTGCATCCCTCTGACCATCTTATTGACGATGAAACACAGAAATTGCATCGGAATTAAATAGAAACGGCAAATTGCCGACTTAAGTACAAGAAGACTGACTCTTCTTTCTGACTATGTTTTGAACCATTCCTGCGACACTAGTTATAGATTTCGATGATTCACTTCAGGTTTACTGTTTCCTTGGACCTTCGTATTGACGATGAAACACAGAAATTGCATCGGAATTAAATAGAAAAGGCACAATGCCGACTTAAGTACAAGAAGACAGACTCTTCTTACTGACTATGTTTGGAACCATTGCTGTGACACTAGTTATAGATTGCGATGCTTCACTTCAGGTTTATTGTATCACTCTGACCTTCTTATTGCCGATGAAACACAGAAATTGCATCGGAATTAAATACAAAAGGCACAATGCCGACTTAAGTACAAGAAAACTGACTCTTCTTACTGTCTATGTTTTGAACCATTCCAGTGACGCTAGTTAGAGATTCCGATGCTTCACTTTAGGTTTACTGTATCCCTCTGACCATCTTAATGACGATGAAACACAGAAATTGCATCGGAATTAAATAGAGAAGGCACAATGCCGACATAAGTCCAAGAAGACTGACTCTTCCTACTGTCTATGCTTTGAACCATTCCTGTGACACTAGTTGTAGATTCCGATGCTTCACTTCAGGTTTACGGTATCCCTCTGACCTTCTTATTGACGATGAAACACAGAAATTGCATCGGAATTAAATACAAAAGGCACAATGCCGACTTAAGTACAAGAAGACTGACTCTTCTTACTGTCTATGTTTTGAACCATTCCTGTGACGTTAGATACAGGTTCCGATGCTTCACTTCAGGTTTACTGCATCCCTCTGACCTTCTTATTGACGATGAAACACAGAAATTGCGTCGGAATTAAATTCAAAAGGCACAATGTCGACTCAAGTACAAGTAGACTGACTCTTCGTACTGACTATGTTTTGAACCATTCCTGTGACACCAGATACAGATTCCGATGATTCACTTCAGGTTTACTGTAACCCTTGGACCATCTTATTGACGATGAAACACAGAAATTGCATCGGAATTAAATAAAAAAGGCACAATGCCGACTTAAGTACAAGAATACTGACTCTTCTTACTGACTATGTTTGGAACCATTCCTGTGACACTAGTTACAGATTCCGATGCTACACTTCAGGTTTACTGTATCCCTCTGACATTCTTATTGACGATGAAACACAGAAATTGCATCGGAATTAAATAGAAACGGCACAATGCCGCCTTTACTACAAGAAGACTGACTCTTCTTTCTGACTATGTTTTGAACCATTCCTGTGACACTAGTTATAGATTCCGATGCTTCACTTCAGGTATACTGTATCCCTCTGACCTTCTTACTGACGATGAAACACAGAAATTGCATCGGAATTAAATAGAAATGGCACAATGCCGACTTAAGTAAAAGAAGACTGGCTCTTCTTACTTACTATGTTAGAAACCATTCCTTTGACACTAGTTGTAGATTCCGATGCTTCATTTCAGGTTTACTGTATCCCTTGGACCTTCTTATTGACGATGAAACTCAGAAATTGCATCGGAATTAAATAGAAAAGGCACAATGCCGACTTAAGTACAAGAAGACTGACTCTTCTTACTGTGTATGTTTTGAACCATTCCTGTGACGCTAGATACAGATTCCGATGCTTCACTTCAGGTTTACTGTATCCCTCTGACCATCTTAATGACGATGAAACACAGAAATTGCATCGGAATTAAATAGAAAAGGCACAATGCCGACTTAAGTACAAGAAGACTGACTCTTCCTACTGTCTATGCTTTGAACCATTCCTGTGACACTAGTTGTAGATTCCGATGCTTCACTTCAGGTTTACTGTATCCCTCTGAACTTCTTATTGACGATGAAACACCGAAATTGCATCGGTATTAAATACAAAAAGCACAATGCTGACTTAAGTACAAGAAGACTGACCCGTCTTACTGTCTATGTTTTGAACCATTCCTGTGAGACTAGTTATACATTCCGATGCCTCACTTCAGGTATACTGTATCCCTGTGACCTTCTTATTGACGATAAAACACAGAAATTGCACGGAATTAAATACAAAAGGCACAATGCCGACTTAAGTACAAGAAGACTGACTCTTCTTACTGTCTATGATTTGAACCATTCCTGCGACACTAGTTATAGATTTCGATGATTCGCTTCAGGTTTACTGTTTCCTTGGACCTTCGTATTGACGATGAAACACAGAAATTGCATCGGAATAAAATAGAAAGGGCACAATGCCGACTTAAGTACAAGAGGACTGACTCTTCTTACTGAATATGTTTGAACCATTCCTGTGACACTAGTTATAGATTATGATGCTCTACTTCAGGTTTACTGTATCGCTCTGACCTTCTTACTGACGATGAAACACAGAAATGGCATCGGAATTAAATAGAAAAGGCACAATGCCGACTTAAGAACAAGAATACTGACTCTTCTTACTGTCTATGGTTTGAACCATTCCTGTGACACTAGTTATAGATTCCAATGCTTCACTTCAGGTTTACTGTATCCCTCTGACCTTCTTATTGACGATGAAACTCAGAAATTGCATCGGAATTAAATAGAAAAGGCACAATGCCGACTTAAGTACAAGAAGACTGACTCTTCTTACTGTCTATGTTTTGAACCACTCCTGTGACGCTAGTTACAGCTTCCGATGCTTCACTTTAGGTTTACTGTAACCCTCTGACCATCTTAATGACGATGAAACACAGAAATTGCATCGGAATTAAATAGTAAAATGTCAATGCCGACTTAAGTACAAGAAGACTGACACTTCCTACAGTCTATGCTTTGAACCATTCCTGTGACACTAGTTGTAGATTCCGATGCTTCACTTCAGGTTTACTGTATCCCTCTGACGTTCTTATTGACGATGAAACACAGAAATTGCATCGGAATTAAATACAAAAGTCACAATGGCGACTTAAGTACAAGAAGACTGACTCTTCTCACTGTCTGTGTTTTTAACCATTCCTGTGACGTTAGATACAGATTCCGATGCTTCACTTCAGGTTTACTGCATCCCTCTGACCTTCTTATTGACGATGAAATACAGAAATTGTATCGGAATTAAATACAAAAGGCACAATGTCGACTTAATTACAAGAAGACTGACTCTTCCTACTGACTATGTTTTGAACCATTCCTGTGACACTAGTTATAGATTCCAGAGATTCACTTCAGGTTTACTGTAACCCTCGGACCATCTTATTGACGATGAAGCACAGAAATTTCATCGGAATTAAATAGAAAAGGCACAATGCCGACTTAGGTACAAGAAGACTGACTCTTTATACTGACAATGATTGGAACCATTCCCGTGACACTAGTTACAGATTCCGATGCTTCACTTCAGGTTTACTGTATCCCTCTGACCTTCTTTTTGACGATCGAACACAGAAATTGCATCGGAATTAATTAGAACTGGCAAATTGACGACTTAAGTACAAGAAGACTGACTCTTCTTTCTGACTATGTTTTGAACCATTCCTGTGACACTAGTTATAGATTCCGATGCTTGACTTCAGGTTTACTGTATCCCTCTGACCTTCTTACTGACGATGAAACACAGAAATTGCATCGGAATTAAATAGAAAAGGCACAATGCCGACTTAAGTACAAGAAGACTGACTCTTCTTACTTACTATGTTTGGAACCATTCCTGTGACACTAGTTATAGATTCCGATGCTTCATTTCAGGTTTACTGTATCCCTTGGACCTTCTTATTTACGATGAAACACAGAAAGTGCAACGGAATTAAATAGAAAAGGCACAATGCCGAATTAAGTACAAGAAGACTGACTCTTCCTACTGTCTATGTTTTGAACCATTCCTGTGACACTAGTTACAGATTCCGATCCTTCACTTCAGGTTTACTGTATCCCTCTGACCTTCTTATTGACGATGAAACACCGAAATTGCATCGGAATAAAATACAAAAGGCACAATGCCGACTTAAGTAAAAGAAGACTGACAATTGTTACTGTCCATATTTTGATCTATTCCTGTGACACTAGTTATAGATTACGATGCTTCACTTCAGGTTTACAGTATCCCTAGGACCTTCTTATTGACGATGAAACACAGAAATTGCATCGGAATTAAATAGAAAACGCACAATTCTGACTTAAGTACAAGAAGACTGACTCTTCTTACTGTCTATGTTTTGAACCATTCCTGTGACACTAGTTATAGATTCCAATGCTTCACTTCAGGTGTACTGCATCCCTTGGACCTTGTTATTGATGATGAATCACGGAAACTGCATCGGAATTAACTAGAAAAGGCACAATGCCGACTTAAGTACAAGAAGACTGACTATTCTTACTTACTATGTTTGAAACCATTCCTGTGACACTAGTTATAGATTCCGATGCTTCATTTCAGGTTTACTGTATCCCTCAGACCTTCTTATTGACGATGAAACACAGAAATTGTATCGGAATTAAATACAAAAGGCACAATGCCGACTTATGTACAAAAGACTGACTCATCTTACTGTCTATGTTTTGAACCATTCCTGTGACACTAGTTATAGATTCCGATGCTTCACTTCAGGTTTACTGTATCCCTCTGACCATCTTAATGACGATGAAACACAAAAATTGCATCGGAATTAAATAGAAAATGCACAATGCCGACTTAAGTACAAGTAGACTGACTCTTCCTACTGTCTATGCTTTGAACCATTCCTGTGACACTAGTTGTAGATTCCGATGCTTCACTTCAGGTTTACTGTATCCCTCTGACCTTCTTATTGACGATGAAACACAGAAATTGCATCGGTATTAAATACAAAAGGCACAATGCCGACTTAAGTACAAGAAGACTGACCCGCTTAGTGTCTATGTTTTGAACCATTCCTGTGACAATACTTATAGATTCCGATGCCTCACTTCAGGTTTACTGTATCCCTCTGACCTTCTTATTGACGATAAAACACAGAAATTGCACGGAATTAAATTCAAAAGGCACAATGCCGCCTTAAGTACAAGAAGACTGACTCTTCTCACTGTCTATGATATGAACCATTCCTGCGACACTAGTTATAGATTTCGATGATTCACTTCAGGTTTACTGTGCCCTTGGACCTTCGTATTGACGATTAAACACAGACATTGCATCGGAATTAAACAGAAAAGTCACAATGCCGACTTAAGTACAAGAAGACTGACTCTTCTTACTGACTATGCTTTGAACCATTCCTGTGACACTAGTTATAGATACCGGAGATTCACTTCAGGTTTACTGTATCCCTCTGACCTTCTTATTGACGATGAAACACAGAAATTGCACGGAATTAAATACAAAAGGCACAATGCCGACTTAAGTACAAGAAGACTGACTCTTCTTACTGTCTATGATTTGAACCATTCCTGCGACACTAGTTATAGATTTCGATGATTCGCTTCAGGTTTACTGTTTCCTTGGACCTTCGTATTGACGATGAAACACAGAAATTGCATCGGAATAAAATAGAAAGGGCACAATGCCGACTTAAGTACAAGAAGACTGACTCTTCTTACTGACTATGTTTGGAACCATTATTGTGACCCTAGTTATAGATTCCGATGCTTCACTTCAGGTTTATTTTATCACTCTGACCTTCTTATTGACGATTAAACACAGTTATTGCATCGGAATTAAATAGAAAATGCACAATGCCGACTTAAGTACAAGAGGACTGACTCTTCTTGCTGAATATGCTTTGAACCATTCCTGTGACACTAGTTATGGATTCCGATGCTCTACTTCAGGTTTACTGTATCGCTCTGACCTTCTTACTGACGATGAAACACAGAAATGCATCGGAATTAAATAGAAAAGGCACAATGCCGACTTAAGTACAAGAATACTGACTCTTCTTACTGTCTATGGTTTGAACCATTCCTGTGACGCTATTTATAGATTCCAATGCTTCACTTCAGGTTTACTGTATCCCTCTGACCTTCTTATTGACGATGAAACTCAGAAATTGCATCGGAATTAAATAGAAAAGGCACAATGCCGACTTAAGTACAAGAAGACTGACTCTTCTTACTGTCTATGTTTTGAAACATTCCTGTGACGCTAGTTACAGATTCCGATGCTTCACTTTAGGTTTACTGTATCCCTCTGACCATCTTAATGACGATGAAACACAGAAATTGCATTGGAATTAAATAGAAAAAGCTCAATGCCGACTTAAGTACAAGAAGACGGACACTTCCTACAGTCTATGTTTTGAACCATTCCTGTGACACTAGTTGTAGATTCCGATGCTTCACTTCAGGTTTACTGTATCCCTCTGACGTTCTTATTGACGATGAAACACAGAAATTGCATCGGAATTAAATACAAAAGTCACAATAGCGACTTAAGTACAAGAAGACTGACTCTTCTCACTGTCTGTGTTTTTAACCATTCCTGTGACGTTAGATACAGATTCCGATGCTTCACTTCAGGTTTACTGCATCCCTCTGACCTTCTTATTGACGATGAAATACAGAAATTGCATCGGAATTAAATACAAAAGGCACAATGTCGACTTAAGTACAAGAAGACTGACTCTTCTTACTGACTATGTTTTGAACCATACCTGTGACACTAGTTATAGATTCCGGAGATTCACTTCAGGTTTAATGTAACCCTTGGACCATCTTATTGACGATGAAACACAGAAATTTCATCGGAATTAAATAGAAAAGGCACAATGACGACTTAGGTACAAGAAGACTGACTCTTTATACTGAGTATGATTGGAACCATTCCTGTGACACTAGTTACATATTCCGATGCTTCACTTCAGGTTTACTGTATCCCTCTGACCTTCTTTTTGACGATGAAACACAGAAATTGCATCGGAATTAAATAGAACCGGCAAATTGCCGACTTAAGTACAAGAAGACTGACTCTTCTTTCTGACTATGTTTTGAACCATTCCTGTGACATTAGTTATAGATTCCGATGCTTGACTTCAGGTTTACTGTATCCCTCTGACCTTCTCACTGACGATGAAACACAGAAATTGCATCGGAATTAAATAGAAAAGGCACAATGCCGACTTAAGTACAAGAAGACTGACTCTTCTTACTTACTATGTTTGGAACCATTCCTGTGACACTAGTTATAGATTCCGATGCATGATTTCAGGTTTACTGTATCCCTTGGACCTTCTTATTTACGATGAAACACAGAAAGTGCAATGGAATTAAATAGAAAAGGCACAATGCCGAATTAAGTACAAGAAGACTGACTCTTCCTACTGTCTTTGCTTTGAACCATTCCTGTGACACTAGTTGCAAATTCCGATGCTTCACTTCAGGTTTACTGTATCCCTCTGATCTTCTTATTGACGATGAAACACAGAAATTGCACGGAATTAAATACAAAAGGCACAATGCCGACTTAAGTACAAGAAGACTGACTCTTCTTACTGTCTATGATTTGAACCTTTCCTGCGACACTAGTTATAGATTTCGATGATTCGCTTTAGGTTTACTGTTTCCTTGGACCTTCGTATTGACGATGAAACACAGAAATTGCATCGGAATAAAATAGAAAGGGCACAATGCCGACTTAAGTACAAGAAGACTGACTCTTCTTACTGACTATGTTTGGAACCATTCCTGTGACCCTAGTTATAGATTCCGATGCTTCACTTCAGGTTTATTGTATCACTCTGACCTTCTTATTGACGATTAAACACAGTTATTGCATCGGCATTAAATAGAAAAGGCACAATGCCGACTTAAGTACAAGAAGACTGTCTCTTCTTACTGTCTATGTTTTGAACCATTCCTGTGACGCTAGTTACAGATTCCGATGCTTCGCTTCAGGTTTACTGTATCCCTCTGACCTTCTTATTGACGATGAAACTCAGAAATTGCATCGTAATTAAATAGATAAGGCACAATGCCGACTTAAGTACAAGAAGACTGACTCTTCTTACTGTCTATGTTTTGAACCATTCCTGTGACGCTAGTTACAGATTCCGATGCTTCACTTTAGGTTTACTGTATCCCTCTGACCATCTTAATGACGATGAAACACAGAAATTGCATCGGAATTAAATAGAAAAAGCTCAATGCCGACTTAAGTACAAGAAGACTGACACTTCCTATTGTCTATGCTTTGAACCATTCCTGTGACACTAGTTGTAGATTCCGATGCTTCACTTCAGGTTTACTGTATCCCTCTGACGTTCTTATTGGCGATGAAACACAGAAATTGCATCGGAATTAAATACAAAAGTCACAATGGCGACTTAAGTACAAGAAGACTGACTCTTCTCACTGTCTGTGTTTTTAACCATTCCTGTGACGTTAGATACAGATTCCGATGCTTCACTTCAGGTTTACTGCATCCCTCTGACCTTCTTATTGACGATGAAATACAGAAATTGCATCGGAATTAAATACAAAAGGCACAATGTCGACTTAAGTACAAGAAGACTGACTCTTCTTACTGACTATGTTTTGAACCATTCCTGTGACACTAGTTATAGATTCCGGAGATTCACTTCTGGTTTATTGTAACCCTTGGACCATCTTATTGACGATGAAACACAAAAATTTCATCGGAATTAAATAGAAAAGGCACAATGACGACTTAGGTACAAGAAGACTGACTCTTTATACTGACTATGATTGGAACAATTCCTGTGACACTAGTTACAGATTCCGATGCTTCACTTCATGTTTACTGTATCCCTCAGACCTTCTTTTTGACGATGAAACACAGAAATTGCATCGGAATTAAATAGAACCGGCAAATTGCCGACTTAAGTACAAGAAGACTGACTCTTCTTTCTGACTATGTTTTGAACCATTCCTGTGACACTAGTTATAGATTCCGATGCTTGACTTCAGGTTTACTGTATCCCTCTGACCTTCTCACTGAGGATGAAACACAGAAATTGCATCGGAATTAAATAGAAAAGGCACAATGCCGACTTAAGTACAAGAAGACTGACTCTTCTTACTTACTATGTTTGGAACCATTCCTGTGACACTAGTTATAGATTCCGATGCTTCATTTCAGGTTTACTGTATCCCTTGGACCTTCTTATTTACGATGAAACACAGAAAGTGCAACGGAATTAAATAGAAAAGGCACAATGCCGAATTAAGTCCAAGAAGACTGACTCTTCCTACTGTCTATGTTTTGAACCATTCCTGTGACGCTAGTTACAGATTCCGATGCTTCACTTCAGGTTTACTGTATCCCTCTGACCTTCTTATTGACGATGAAACTCAGAAATTGCATCGGAATTAAATAGAAAAGGCACAATGCCGACTTAAGTACATGAAGACTGACTCTTCTTACTGTCTATGTTTTGAACCATTCATGTGACGCTAGTTACAGATTCCGATGCTTCACTTTAGGTTTACTGTATCCCTCTGACCATCTTAATGACGATGAAACACAGAAATTGCACCGGAATTAAATCGAAAAAGCTCAATGCCGACTTAAGTACAAGAAGACTGACACTTCCTACAGTCTACGCTTTGAACCATTCCTGTGACACTAGTTGTAGATTCCGATGCTTCACTTCAGGTTTACTGTATCCCTCTGACGTTCTTATTGACGATGAAACACAGAAATTGCATCGGAATTAAATACAAAAGTCACAATGGCGACTTAAGTACAAGAAGACTGACTCTTCTCACTGTCTGTGTTTTTAACCATTCCTGTGACGTTAGATACAGATTCCGATGCTTCACTTCAGGTTTACTGCATCCCTCTGACCTTCTTATTGACGATGAAATACAGAAATTGCATCGGAATTAAATACAAAAGGCACAATGTCCACTTAAGTACAAGAAGACTGACTCTTCTTACTGACTATGATTTGAACCATTCCTGTGACACTAGTTATAGATTCCGGAGATTCACTTCAGGTTTACTGTAACCCTTGGACCATCTTATTGACGATGAAACACAGAAATTTCATCGGAATTAAATAGAAAAGGCACAATGACGACTTAGGTACAAGAAGACTGACTCTTTGTACTGACTATGATTGGAACCATTCCTGTGACACTAGTTACAGATTCCGATGCTTCACTTCAGGTTTACTGTATCCCTCTGACCTTCTTTTTGACGATGAAACCCAGAAATTGCATCGGAATTAAATAGAACCGGCAAATTGCTGACTTAAGTACAAGAAGACTGACTCTTCTTTCTGACTATGTTTTGAACCATTCCTGTGACACTAGTTATAGATTCCGATGCTTGACTTCAGGTTTACTGTATCCCTCTGACCTTCTCACTGACGATGAAACACAGAAATTGCATCGGAATTAAATAGAAAAGGCACAATGCCGACTTAAGTACAAGAAGACTGACTCTTCTTACTTACTATGTTTGGAACCATTCCTGTGACACTAGTTATAGATTCCGATGCTTCATTTCAGGTTTACTGTATCCCTTGGACCTTCTTATTTACGATGAAACACAGAAAGTGCATCGGAATTAAATAGAAAAGGCACAATGCCGAATTAAGTACAAGAAGACTGACTCTTCCTACTGTCTATGTTTTGAACCATTCCTGTGACACTAGTTACAGATTCCGATGCTTCACTTCAGGTTTACTGTATCCCTCTGACCTTCTTATTGACGATGAAACACAGAAATTGCACGGAATTAAATACAAATGGCACAATGCCGACCTAAGTACATGAAGACTGACTCTTCTTACTGTCTATGATTTGAACCATTCCTGCGACACTAGTTATAGATTTCGATGATTCGCTTTAGGTTTACTGTTTCCTTGGACCTTCGTATTGACGATGAAACACAGAAATTGCATCGGAATAAAATAGAAAGGGCACAATGGCGACTTAAGTACAAGAAGACTGACTCTTCTTACTGACTATGTTTGGAACCATTCCTGTGACCCTAGTTATAGATTCCGTTGCTTCACTTCAGGTTTATTGTATCACTCTGACCTTCTTATTGACGATTAAACACAGTTATTGCATCGGAATTAAATAGAAAATGCACAATGCCGACTTAAGTACAAGAGGACTGACTCTTCTTACTGAATATGTTTTGAACCATTCCTGTGACACTAGTTATAGATTCCGATGCTCTACTTCAGGTTTACTGTATCGCTCTGACCTTCTTATTGACGATGAAACTCAGAAATTGCATCGGAATTATATAGAAAAGGCACAATGCCGACTTAAGTACAAGAAGACTGACTCTTCTTACTGTCTATGTTTTGAACCATTCCTGTGACGCTAGTTACAGATTCCGATGCTTCACTTCAGGTTTACTGTATCCCTCTGACCTTCTTATTGACGATGAAACTCAGAAATTGCATCGGAATTAAATACAAAAGTCACAATGGCGACTTTTGTACAAGAAGACTGACTCTTCTCACTGTCTGTGTTTTTAACCATTCCTGTGACGTTAGATACAGATTCCGATGCTTCACTTCAGGTTTACTGCATCCCTCTGACCTTCGTATTGACGATGAAATACAGAAATTGCATCGGAATTAAATACAAAAGGCACAATGTCGACTTAAGTACAAGAAGACTGACTCTTCTTACAGACTATGTTTTGAACCATTCCTGTGTCACTAGTTATAGATTCCGGAGATTCACTTCAGGTTTACTGTAACCCTTGGACCATCTTATTGACGATGAAACACAGAAATTTCATCGGAATTAAATAGAGAAGGCACAATGCCGACTTAGGTACAAGAAGACTGACTCTTTATACTGACTATGATTGGAACCATTCCTGTGACACTAGTTACAGATTCCGATGCTTCACTTCAGGTTTACTGTATCCCTCGGACCTTCTTTTTGACGATGAAACACAGAAATTGCATCGGAATTAAATAGAACCGGCAAATTGCCGACTTAAGTACAAGAAGACTGACTCTTCTTTCTGACTATGATTTGAACCATTCCCGTGACACTAGTTATAGATTCCGATGCTTGACTTCAGGTTTACTGTATCCCTCTGACCTTCCTACTGACGATGAAACACAGAAATTGCTTCGGAATTAAATAGAAAAGGCACAATGCCGACTTAAGTACAAGAAGACTGACTCTTCTTACTTACTATGTTTGGAACCATTCCTGTGACACTAGTTATAGATTCCGATGCTTCATTTCAGGTTCACTGTATCCCTCTGACCTTCTTATTGACGATGAAACACCGAAATTGCATCGGAATAAAATACAAAAGGCACAATGCCGACTTAAGTACAAGAAGACTGACAATTGTTACTGTCCATGTTTTGATCTATTCCTGTGACACTAGTTATAGATTCCGATGCTTCACTTCAGGTTTACAGTATCCCTAGGACCTTCTTATTGACGATGAAACACAGAAATTGCATCGGAATTAAATAGAAAACGCACAATTCCGACTTAAGTACAAGGAGAACGACTCTTCTTACTGTCTATGTTTTGAACCATTCCTGTGACACTAGTTACAGATTCCAATGCTTCACTTCAGGTGTACTGCATCCCTTGGACCTTGTTATTGATGATGAATCACTGAAACTGCATCGGAATTAACTAGAAAAGGCACAATGCCGACTTAAGTACAAGAAGACTGACTCTTCTTACTGTCTATGTTTTGAACCATTCCTGTGACACTAGTTATAGATTCCGATGCCTCATTTCAGGATTACAGTATCCCTCAGACCTTCTTATTGACGATGAAACACAGAAATTGCATCGGAATTAAATAGAAAAGGCACAATGCCGAATAAGTACAAGAAGACTGACTCAGTGTCTATGATTTGAACCATTCCTGTGACACTAGTTATAGATACCGATGCTTCACTTTAGGTTTACTGTATCCCTTGGACCTTCTTATTGACGATGAAACACAGAAATTGTATCGGAATTAAATACAAAAGGCACAATGCCGACTTATGTACAAAAGACTGACTCATCTTACTGTCTATGTTTTGAACCATTCCTGTGACACTAGTTATAGATTACGATGCTTCACTTCAGGTGTACTGTATCACTTGGACTTTCTTATTGACGATGAAACACAGAAATTGCATCGGAATTAAATAGAAAAGGCACAATGCCAACTTAAGTACAAGTAGACTGACTCTTCATACAGTCTATGTTTTAAACCATTCCTGTGACACTAGTTATAGATTCTGATGCTTCACCTCAGGTTAACTGTGTCCTTCTGACCTTCTTATTGACGGCGAAACACAGAAATTGTATCGGAATTAAATACAAAAGGCACAATGCCGACTTAAGTACAAGAAGACTGACTCCTCTTACTGTCTATGTTTTGAACCATTCCTGTGACGCTAGTTAGAGATTCCGATGCTTCACTTCAGGTTTACTGTATCCCTCTGACCATCTTAATGACGATGAAATACAAAAATTGCATCGGAATTAAATAGAAAATGCACAATGCCGACTTAAGTACAAGTAGACTGACTCTTCCTACTGTCTATGCTTTGAACCATTCCTGTGACACTAGTTGCAGATTCCGATGCTTCACTTCAGGTTTAATGTATCCCTCTGACCTTCTTATTGACGATGAAACACAGATATTGCATCGGTATTAAATACAAAAGGCACAATGCCGACTTAAGTACAAGAAGACTGACCCGTCTTAGTGTCTATGATTTGAACCATTCCTGTGACACTACTTATAGATTCCGATGCCTCACTTCAGGTTTACTGTATCCCTCTGACCTTCTAATTGACGATAAAACACAGAAATTGCACGGAATTAAATTCAAAAGGCACAATGCCGCCTTAAGTACAAGAAGACTGACTCTTCTCACTGTCTATGATATGAACCATTCCTGCGACACTAGTTATAGATTTCGATGATTCACTTCAGGTTTACTGTGCCCTTGGACCTTCGTATTGACGATTAAACACAGACATTGCATCGGAATTAAATAGAAAAGTCACAATGCCGACTTAAGTAGAAGAAGACTGACTCTTCTTACTGACTATGTTTTGAACCATTCCTGTGACACTAGTTATAGATTCCGGAGATTCACTTCAGGTTTACTGTAACCCTTGGACCATCTTATTGACGATGAAACACAGAAATTTCATCGGAATTAAATAGAAAAAGCTCAATGGCGACTTAAGTACAAGAAGACTGACACTTCCTACAGTCTATGCTTTGAACCATTCCTGTGACACTAGTTGTAGATTCCGATGCTTCACTTCAGGTTTATTGTATCACTCTGACCTTCTTATTGACGATTAAACACAGTTATTGCATCGGAATTAAATAGAAAATGCACAATGCCGACTTAAGTACAAGACGACTGACTCTTCTTACTGAATATGTTATGAACCATTCCTCTGACACTAGTTATAGATTCCGATGCTCTACTTCAGGTTTACTGTATCGCTCTGACCTTCTTACTGACGATGAGACACAGAAATGGCATCGGAATTAAATAGAAAGGGCACAATGCCGACTTAAGTACAAGAAGACTGACTCTTCTTACTGACTATGTTTGGAACCATTCCTGTGACCCTAGTTATAGATTCCGATGCTTCACTTCAGGTTTATTGTATCACTCTGACCTTCTTATTGACGATTAAACACAGTTATTGCATCGGAAATAAATAGAAAAGGCACAATGCCGACTTAAGTACAAGTAGACTGACTCTTCATACAGTCTATGTTTTAAACCATTCCTGTGACACTAGTTATAGATTCTGATGCTTCACCTCAGGTTAACTGTGTCCTTCTGACCTTCTTATTGACGGCGAAACACAGAAATTGTATCGGAATTAAATACAAAAGGCACAATGCCGACTTAAGTACAAGAAGACTGACTCCTCTTACTGTCTATGTTTTGAACCATTCCTGTGACGCTAGTTAGAGATTCCGATGCTTCACTTCAGGTTTACTGTATCCCTCTGACCATCTTAATGACGATGAAACACAAAAATTGCATCGGAATTAAATAGAAAATGCACAATGCCGACTTAAGAACAAGTAGACTGACTCTTCCTACTGTCTATGATTTGAACCATTCCTGTGACACTAGTTGCAGATTCCGATGCTTCACTTCAGGTTTAATGTATCCCTCTGACCTTCTTATTGACGATGAAACACAGAAATTGCATCGGTATTAAATACAAAAGGCACAATGCCGACTTAAGTACAAGAAGACTGACCCGTCTTAGTGTCTATGTTTTGAACCATTCCTGTGACACTACTTATAGATTCCGATGCCTCACTTCAGGTTTACTGTATCCCTCTGACCTTCTAATTGACGATAAAACACAGAAATTGCACGGAATTAAATTCAAAAGGCACAATGCCGCCTTAAGTACAAGAAGACTGACTCTTCTCACTGTCTATGATATGAACCATTCCTGCGACACTAGTTATAGATTTCGATGATTCACTTCAGGTTTACTGTGCCCTTGGACCTTCGTATTGACGATTAAACACAGACATTGCATCGGAATTAAATAGAAAAGTCACAATGCCGACTTAAGTAGAACAAGACTGACTCTTCTTACTGACTATGTTTTGAACCATTCCTGTGACACTAGTTATAGATTCCGGAGATTCACTTCAGGTTTACTGTAACCCTTGGACCATCTTATTGACGATGAAACACAGAAATTTCATCGGAATTAAATAGAAAAAGCTCAATGGCGACTTAAGTTCAAGAAGACTGACACTTCCTACAGTCTATGCTTTGAACCATTCCTGTGACACTAGTTGTAGATTCCGATGCTTCACTTCAGGTTTATTGTATCACTCTGACCTTCTTATTGACGATTAAACACAGTTATTGCATCGGAATTAAATAGAAAATGCACAATGCCGACTTAAGTACAAGACGACTGACTCTTCTTACTGAATATGTTATGAACCATTCCTCTGACACTAGTTATAGATTCCGATGCTCTACTTCAGGTTTACTGTATCGCTCTGACCTTCTTACTGACGATGAGACACAGAAATGGCATCGGAATTAAATAGAAAGGGCACAATGCCGACTTAAGTACAAGAAGACTGACTCTTCTTACTGACTATGTTTGGAACCATTCCTGTGACCCTAGTTATAGATTCCGATGCTTCACTTCAGGTTTATTGTATCACTCTGACCTTCTTATTGACGATTAAACACAGTTATTGCATCGGAATTAAATAGAAAATGCACAATGCCGACTTAAGTACAAGAGGACTGACTCTTCTTACTGAATATGTTTTGAACCATTCCTGTGACACTAGTTATAGATTCCGATGCTCTACTTCAGGTTTACTGTATCGCTCTGACCTTCTCACTGACGATGAAACACAGAAATGGCATCGGAATTAAATACAAAAGGCACAATGCCGACTTAAGTATAGGAAGACTGACTCTTCTTACTGTCTATGATTTGAACCATTCCTGCGACACTAGTTATAGATTTCGATGATTCGCTTTAGGTTTACTGTTTCCTTGGACCTTCATATTGACGATGAAACACAGAAATTGCATCGGAATAAAACAGAAAGGGCACAATGCCGACTTAAGTACAAGAAGACTGACTCTTCTTACTGACTATGTTTGGAACCATTCCTGTGACCCTAGTTATAGATTCCGATGCTTCACTTCAGGTTTATTGTATCACTCTGACCTTCTAATTGACGATTAAACACAGTTATTGCATCGGAATTAAATAGAAAATCACAATGTCGACTTAAGTACAAGAGGACTGACTCTTCTTACAGAATATGTTTTGAACCATTCCTGTGACACTAGTTATAGATTCCGATGCTCTACTTCAGGTTTACTGTATCGCTCTGATCTTCTTACTGACGATGAAACACAGAAATGGCATCGAAATTAAATAGAAAAGGCACAATGCCGACTTAAGTACAAGAATACTGACTCTTCTTACTGTCTATGGTTTGAAACATTCCTGTGACACTAGTTATAGATTCCAATGCTTCACTTCAGGTTTACTGTATCCCTCTGACCTTCTTATTGACGATGAAACTCAGAAATTTCATCGGAATTAAATGGAAAAGGCACAATGCCGACTTAAGTACAAGAAGACTGACTCTTCTTACTGTTTATGTTTTGTACCATTCCTGTGACGCTAGTTACAGATTCCGATGCTTCACTTTAGGTTTACTGTATCCCTCTGACAATCTTAATGACGATGAAACACAGAAATTGCATCGGAATTAAATAGAAAAAGCTCAATGCCGACTTAAGTACAAGAAGACTGACATTTCCTACAGTCTATGCTTTGAACCATTCCTGTGACACTAGTTGTAGATTCCGATGCTTCACTTCAGGTTTACTGTATCCCTCTGACGTTCTTATTGACGATGAAACACAGAAATTGCATCGGAATTAAATACAAAAGTCACAATGGCGACTTAAGTACAAGATGACTGACTCTTCGCACTGTCTGTGCTTTTAACCATTCCTGTGACGTTAGATACAGATTCCGATGCTTCACTTCAGGTTTACTGCATCCCTCTGACCTTCTTATTGACGATGAAATACAGAAATTGCATCGGAATTAAATACAAAAGGCACAATGTCGACTTAAGTACAAGAAGACTGACTCTTCTTACTGACTATGTTTTGAACCATTCCTGTGTCACTAGTTATAGATTCCGGAGATTCACTTCAGGTTTACTGTAACCCTTGGCCCATCTTATTGACGATGAAACACAGAAATTTCATCGGAATTAAATAGAAAAGGCACAATGCCGACTTAGGTACAAGAAGACTGACTCTTTATACTGACTATGATTGGAACCATTCCTGTGACACTAGTTACAGATTCCGATGCTTCACTTCAGGTTTACTGTATCCCTCTGACCTTCTTTTTGACGATGAAACACAGAAATTGCATCGGAATTAAATAGAACCGGCAAATTGCCGACTTAAGTACAAGAAGACTGACTCTTCTTTCTGACTATGTTTTGAACCATTCCCGTGACACTAGTTATAGATTCCGATGCTTGACTTCAGGTTTACTGTATCCCTCTGACCTTCCTACTGACGAAGAAACACAGAAATTGCTTCGGAATTAAATAGAAAAGGCACAATGCCGACTTAAGTACAAGAAGACTGACTCTTCTTACTTACTATGTTTGGAACCATTCTTGTGACACTAGTTATAGATTCCGATGCTTCATTTCAGGTTCACTGTATCCCTCTGACCTTCTTATTGACGATGAAACACCGAAATTGCATCGGAATAAAATACAAAAGGCACAATGCCGACTTAAGTACAAGAAGACTGACAATTGTTACTGTCCATGTTTTGATCTATTCCTGTGACACTAGTTATAGATTCCGATGCTTCACTTCAGGTTTACAGTATCCCTAGGACCTTCGTATTGACGATGAAACACAGAAATTGCATCGGAATTAAATAGAAAACGCACAATTCCGACTTAAGTACAAGAAGAATGACTCTTCTTACTGTCTATGTTTTGAACCATTCCTGTGACACTAGTTATAGATTCCAATGCTTCACTTCAGGTGTACTGCATCCCTTGGACCTTGTTATTGATGATGAATCACGGAAACTGCATCGGAATTAACTAGAAAAGGCACAATGCCGACTTAAGTACAAGAAGACTGACTCTTCTTACTGTCTATGTTTTGAACCATTCCTGTGACACTAGTTATAGATTCCGATGCCTCATTTCAGGATTACTGTATCCCTCAGACCTTCTTATTGACGATGAAACACAGTAATTGCATCGGAATTAAATAGAAAAGGCACAATGCCGAATAAGTACAAGAAGACTGACTCAGTGTCTATGATTTGAACCATTCCTGTGACACTAGTTATAGATACCGATGCTTCACTTTAGGTTTACTGTATCCCTTGGACCTTCTTATTGACGATGAAACACAGAAATTGTATCGGAATTAAATACAAAAGGCACAATGCCGACTTATGTACAAAAGACTGACTCATCTTACTGTCTATGTTTTGAACCATTCCTGTGACACTAGTTATAGATTACGATGCTTCACTTCAGGTGTACTGTATCACTTGGACTTTTTTACTGACGATGAAACACAGAAATTGCATTGGAATTAAACAGAAAAGGCACAATGCCAACTTAAGTACAAGTAGACTGACTCTTCATACAGTCTATGTTTTAAACCATTCCTGTGACACTAGTTATAGATTCTGATGCTTCACCTCAGGTTAACTGTGTCCTTCTGACCTTCTTATTGACGGCGAAACACAGAAATTGTATCGGAATTAAATACAAAAGGCACAATGCCGACTTAAGTACAAGAAAACTGACTCCTCTTACTGTCTATGCTTTGAACCATTCCTGTGACGCTAGTTAGAGATTCCGATGCATCACTTCAGGTTTACTGTATCCCTCTGACCATCTTAATGACGATGAAACACAAAAATTGCATCGGAATTAAATAGAAAATGCACAATGCCGACTTAAGTACAAGTAGACAGACTCTTCCTACTGTCTATGCTTTGAACCATTCCTGTGACACTAGTTGCAGATTCCGATGCTTCACTTCAGGTTTAATGTATCCCTCTGACCTTCTTATTGACGATGAAACACAGAAATTGCATCGGTATTAAATACAAAAGGCACAATGCCGACTTAAGTACAAGAAGACTGACCCGTCTTAGTGTCTATGTTTTGAACCATTCCTGTGACACTACTTATAGATTCCGATGCCTCACTTCAGGTTTACTGTATCCCTCTGACCTTCTAATTGACGATAAAACACAGAAATTGCACGGAATTAAATTCAAAAGGCACAATGCCGCCTTAAGTACAAGAAGACTGACTCTTCTCACTGTCTATGATATGAACCATTCCTGCGACACTAGTTATAGATTTCGATGATTCACTTCAGGTTTACTGTGCCCCTGGACCTTCGTATTGACGATTAAACACAGACATTGCATCGGAATTAAATAGAAAAGTCACAATGCCGACTTAAGTAGAAGAAGACTGACTCTTCTTACTGACTATGTTATGAACCATTCCTGTGACACTAGCTATAGATTCCGGAGATTCACTTCAGGTTTACTGTAACCCTTGGACCATCTTATTGACGATGAAACACAGAAATTTCATCGGAATTAAATAGAAAAAGCTCAATGCCGACTTAAGTACAAGAAGACTGACACTTCCTACAGTCTATGCTTTGAACCATTCCTGTGACACTAGTTGTAGATTCCGATGCTTCACTTCAGGTTTATTGTATCACTCTGACCTTCTTATTGACGATTAAACACAGTTATTGCATCGGAATTAAATAGAAAATGCACAATGCCGATTTAAGTACAAGACGACTGACTCTTCTTACTGAATATGTTATGAACCATTCCTCTGACACTAGTTATAGATTCCGATGCTCTACTTCAGGATTACTGTATCGCTCTGACTTTCTTACTGACGATGAGACACAGAAATGGCATCGGAATTAAATAGAAAGGGCACAATGCCGACTTAAGTACAAGAACACTGACTCTTCTTACTGACTATGTTTGGAACCATTCCTGTGACCCTAGTTATAGATTCCGATGTTTCACTTCAGGTTTATTGTATCACTCTGACCTTCTTATTGACGATTAAACACAGTTATTGCATCGGAATTAAATAGAAAATCCACAATGCCGACTTAAGTACAAGAGGACTGACTCTTCTTACTGAATATGTTTTGAACCATTCCTGTGACACTAGTTATAGATTCCGATGCTCTACTTCAGGTTTACTGTATCGCTCTGACCTTCTTACTGACGATGAAACACAGAAATGGCATCGGAATTAAATACAAAAGGCACAATGCCGACTTAAGTACAAGAAGACTGACTCTTCTTACTGTCTATGATTTGAACCATTCCTGCAACACTAGTTATAGATTTCGATGATTCGCTTTAGGTTTACTGTTTCCTTGGACCTTCGTATTGACGATGAAACACAAAAATTGCATCGGAATAAAATAGAAAGGGCACAATGCCGACTTAAGTACAAGAAGACTGACTCTTCTTACTGACTATGTTTGGAACCATTCCTGTGACCCTAGTTATAGATTCCGATGCTTCACTTCAGGTTTATTGTATCACTCTGACCTTCTTATTGACGATTAAACACAGTTATTGCATCGGAATTAAATAGAAAATGCACAATGTCGACTTAAGTACAAGAGGACTGACTCTTCTTACAGAATATGTTTTGAACCATTCCTGTGACACTAGTTATAGATTCCGATGCACTACTTCAGGTTTACTGTATCGCTCTGATCTTCTTACTGACGATGAAACACAGAAATGGCATCGAATTTAAATAGAAAAGGCACAATGCCGACTTAAGTACAAGAATACTGACTCTTCTTACTGTCTATGGTTTGAAACATTCCTGTGACACTAGTTATAGATTCCAATGCTTCACTTCAGGTTTACTGTATCCCTCTGACGTTCTTATTGACGATGAAACTCAGAAATTGCATCGGAATTAAATGGAAAAGGCACAATGCCAACTTAAGTACAAGAAGACTGACTCTCCTTACTGTTTATGTTTTGAACCATTCCTGTGACGCTAGTTACAGATTCCGATGCTTCACTTTAGGTTTACTGTATCCCTCTGACAATCTTAATGACGATGAAACACAGAAATTGCATCGGAATTAAATAGAAAAAGCTCAATGCCGACTTAAGTACAAGAAGACTGACATTTCCTGCAGTCTATGCTTTGAACCATTCCTGTGACACTAGTTGTAGATTCCGATGCTTCACTTCAGGTTTACTATATCCCTCTGACGTTCTTATTGACGATTAAACACAGAAATTGCATCGGAATTAAATACAAAAGTCACAATGGCGACTTAAGTACAAGAAGACTGACTCTTCTCACTGTCTGTGTTTTTAACCATTCCTGTGACGTTAGATACAGATTCCGATGCTTCACTTCAGGTTTACTGCATCCCTCTGACCTTCTTATTGACGATGAAATACAGAAATTGCATCGGAATTAAATACAAAAGGCACAATGTCGACTTAAGTACAAGAAGACTGACTCTTCTTACAGACTATGTTTTGAACCATTCCTGTGTCACTAGTTATAGATTCCGGAGATTCACTTCAGGTTTACTGTAACCCTTGGACCATCTTATTGACGATGAAACACAGAAATTTCATCGGAATTAAATAGAAAAGGCACAATGCCGACTTAGGTACAAGAAGACTGACTCTTTATACTGACTATGACTGGAACCATTCCTGTGACACTAGTTACAGATTCCGATGCTTCCCTTCAGGTTTACTGT
Source organism: Schistocerca piceifrons (assembly GCF_021461385.2). Taxonomy (NCBI): domain Eukaryota; kingdom Metazoa; phylum Arthropoda; class Insecta; order Orthoptera; family Acrididae; genus Schistocerca; species Schistocerca piceifrons. Next base: position 1,134,741,914 of record NC_060139.1, on the reverse strand, counting down.
ATCCCTCTGACCTTCTTTTTGACAATGAAACACAGAAATTGCATCGGAATTAAATAGAACCGGCAAATTGCCGACTTAAGTACAAGAAGACTGACTCTTCTTTCTGACTATGTTTTGAACCATTCCCGTGACACTAGTTATAGATTCCGATGCTTGACTTCAGGTTTACTGTATCCCTCTGACATTCCTACTGACGATGAAACACAGAAATTGCTTCGGAATGAAATAGAAAAGGCACAATGCCGACTTAAGTACAAGAAGACTGACTCTTCTTACTTACTATGTTTGGAACCATTCTTGTGACACTAGTTATAGATTCCGATGCTTCATTTCAGGTTCACTGTATCCCTCTGACCTTCTTATTGACGATGAAACACCGAAATTGCATCGGAATAAAATACAAAAGGCACAATGCCGACTTAAGTACAAGAAGACTGACAATTGTTACTGTCCATGTTTTGATCTATTCCTGTGACACTAGTTATAGATTCCGATGCTTCACTTCAGGTTTACAGTATCCCTAGGACCTTCTTATTGACGATGAAACACAGAAATTGCATCGGAATTAAATAGAAAACGCACAATTCCGACTTAAGTACAAGAAGAATGACTCTTCTTACTGTCTATGTTTTGAACCATTCCTGTGACACTAGTTATAGATTCCAATGCTTCACTTCAGGTGTACTGCATCCCTTGGACCTTGTTATTGATGATGAATCACGGAAACTGCATCGGAATTAACTAGAAAAGGCACAATGCCGACTTAAGTACAAGAAGACTGACTCTTCTTACTGTCTATGTTTTGAACCATTCCTGTGACACTAGTTATAGATTCCGATGCCTCATTTCAGGATTACTGTATCCCTCAGACCTTCTTATTGACGATGAAACACAGAAATTGCATCGGAATTAAATAGAAAAGGCACAATGCCGAATAAGTACAAGAAGACTGACTCAGTGTCTATGATTTGAACCATTCCTGTGACACTAGTTATAGATACCGATGCTTCACTTTAGGTTTACTGTATCCCTTGGACCTTCGTATTGACGATGAAACACAGAAATTGTATCGGAATTAAATACAAAAGGCACAATGCCGACTTATGTACAAAAGACTGACTCATCTTACTGTCTATGTTTTGAACCATTCCTGTGACACTAGTTATAGATTACGATGCTTCACTTCAGGTGTACTGTATCACTTGGACTTTTTTATTGACGATGAAACACAGAAATTGCATCGGAATTAAACAGAAAAGGCACAATGCCGACTTAAGTACAAGTAGACTGACTCTTCATACAGTCTATGTTTTAAACCATTCCTGTGACACTAGTTATAGATTCTGATGCTTCACCTCAGGTTAACTGTGTCCTTCTGACCTTCTTATTGACGGCGAAACACAGAAATTGTATCGGAATTAAATACAAAAGGCACAATGCCGACTTAGGTACAAGAAGACTGACTCCTCTTACTGTCTATGTTTTGAACCATTCCTGTGACGCTAGTTAGAGATTCCGATGCTTCACTTCAGGTTTACTGTATCCCTCTGACCATCTTAATGACGATGAAACACAAAAATTGCATCGGAATTAAATAGAAAATGCACAATGCCGACTTAAGTACAAGTAGACTGACTCTTCCTACTGTCTATGCTTTGAACCATTCCTGTGACACTAGTTGCAGATTCCGATGCTTCACTTCAGGTTTAATGTATCCCTCTGACCTCCTTATTGACGATGAAACACAGAAATTGCATCGGTATTAAATACAAAAGGCACAATGCCGACTTAAGTACAAGAAGACTGACCCGTCTTAGTGTCTATGTTTTGAACCATTCCTGTGACACTACTTATAGATTCCGATGCCTCACTTCAGGTTTACTGTATCCCTCTGACCTTCTAATTGACGATAAAACACAGAAATTGCACGGAATTAAATTCAAAAGGCACAATGCCGCCTTAAGTACAAGAAGACTGACTCTTCTCACTGTCTATGATATGAACCATTCCTGCGACACTAGTTATAGATTTCGATTATTCACTTCAGGTTTACTGTGCCCTTGGACCTTCGTATTGACGATGAAACACAGAAATTGCATCGGAATAAAATAGAAAGGGCACAATGCCGACTTAAGTACAAGAAGACTGACTCTTCTTACTGACTATGTTTTGAACCATTCCTGTGACACTAGTTATAGATTCAGGAGATTCACTTCAGGTTTACTGTAACCCTTGGACCATCTTATTGACGATGAAACACAGAAATTTCATCGGAATTAAATAGAAAAAGCTCAATGCCGACTTAAGTACAAGAAGACTGACACTTCCTACAGTCTATGCTTTGAACCATTCCTGTGACACTAGTTGTAGATTCCGATGCTTCACTTCAGGTTTATTGTATCACTCTGACCTTCTTATTGACGATTAAACACAGTTATTGCATCGGAATGAAATAGAAAATGCACAATGCCGACTTAAGTACAAGACGACTGACTCTTCTTACTGAATATGTTATGAACCATTCCTCTGACACTAGTTATAGATTCCGATGCTCTACTTCAGGATTACTGTATCGCTCTGACTTTCTTACTGACGATGAGACACAGAAATGGCATCGGAATTAAATAGAAAGGGCACAATGCCGACTTAAGTACAAGAAGACTGACTCTTCTTACTGACTATGTTTGGAACCATTCCTGTGACCCTAGTTATAGATTCCGATGCTTCACTTCAGGTTTATTGTATCACTCTGACCTTCTTATTGACGATTAAACACAGTTATTGCATCGGAATTAAATAGAAAATGCACAATGCCGACTTAAGTACAAGAGGACTGACTCTTCTTACTGAATATGTTTTGAACCATTCCTGTGACACTAGTTATAGATTCCGATGCTCTACTTCAGGTTTACTGTATCGCTCTGACCTTCTTACTGACGATGAAACACAGAAATGGCATCGGAATTAAATACAAAAGGCACAATGCCGACTTAAGTACAAGAAGACTGACTCTTCTTACTGTCTATGATTTGAACCATTCCTGCGACACTAGTTATAGATTTCGATGATTCGCTTTAGGTTTACTGTTTCCTTGGACCTTCGTATTGACGATGAAACACAGAAATTGCATCGGAATAAAATAGAAAGGGCACAATGCCGACTTAAGTACAAGAAGACTGACTCTTCTTACTGACTATGTTTGGAACCATTCCTGTGACCCTAGTTATAGATTCCGATGCTTCACTTCAGGTTTATTGTATCACTCTGACCTTCTTATTGACGATTAAACACAGTTATTGCATCGGAATTAAATAGAAAATGCACAATGTCGACTTAAGTACAAGAGGACTGACTCTTCTTACAGAATATGTTGTGAACCATTCCTGTGACAAAAAAATGAAACACAGAAATGGCATCGGAATTAATTAGAAAAGGCACAATGCCGACTTAAGTACAAGAATACTGACTCTTCTTACTGTCTATGGTTTGAACCATTCCTGTGACACTAGTTATAGATTCCAATGCTTCACTTCAGGTTTACTGTATCCCTCTGACCTTCTTATTGACGATGAAACTCAGAAATTGCATCGGAATTAAATGGAAAAGGCACAATGCCGACTTAAGTACAAGAAGACTGACTCTTCTTACTGTTTATGTTTTGAACCATTCCTGTGACGCTAGTTACAGATTCCGATGCTTCACTTTAGGTTTACTGTATCCCTCTGACCATCTTAATGACGATGAAACACAGAAATTGCATCGGAAGTAATAGAAAAAGCTCAATGCCGACTTAAGTACAAGAAGACTGACATTTCCTACAGTCTATGCTTTGAACCATTCCTGTGACACTAGTTGTAGATTCCGATGCTTCACTTCAGGTTTACTGTATCCCTCTGACGTTCTTATTGACGATGAAACACAGAAATTGCATCGGAATTAAATACAAAAGTCACAATGGCGACTTAAGTACAAGAAGACTGACTCTTCTCACTGTCTGTGTTTTTAACCATTCCTGTGACGTTAGATACAGATTCCGATGCTTCACTTCAGGTTTACTGCATCCCTCTGACCTTCTTACTGACGATGAAATACAGAAATTGCATCGGAATTAAATACAAAAGGCACAATGTCGACTTAAGTACAAGAAGACTGACTCTTCTTACTGACTATGTTTTGAACCATTCCTGTGTCACTAGCTATAGATTCCGGAGATTCACTTCACGTTTACTGTAACCCTTGGACCATCTTATTGACGATGAAACACAGAAATTTCATCGGAATTACATGGAAAAGGCACAATGCCGACTTAGGTACAAGAAGACTGACTCTTTATACTGACTATGATTGGAACCATTCCTGTGACACTAGTTACAGATTCCGATGCTTCACTTCAGGTTTACTGTATCCCTCTGACCGTCTTTTTGACGATGAAACACAGAAATTGCATCGGGATTAAATAGAACCGGCAAATTGCCGACTTAAGTACAAGAAGACTGACTCTTCTTTCTGACTATGTTTTGAACCATTCCTGTGACACTAGTTATAGATTCCGATGCTTGACTTCAGGTTTACTGTATCCCTCTGACCTTCTTACTGACGATGAAACACAGAAATTGCTTCGGAATTAAATAGAAAAGGCGCAATGCCGACTTAAGTACAAGAAGACTGACTCTTCTTACTTACTATGTTTGGAACCATTCCTGTGACACTAGTTATAGATTCCGATGCTTCATTTCAGGTTTACTGTATCCCTCTGACCTTCTTATTGACGATGAAACACCGAAATTGCATCGGAATAAAATACAAAAGGCACAATGCCGACTTAAGTACAAGAAGACTGACAATTGTTACTGTCCATGTTTTGATCTATTCCTGTGACACTAGTTATAGATTCCGATGCTTCACGTCAGGTCTACAGTATCCCTAGGACCCTCTTATTGACGATGAAACACAGAAATTGCATCGGAATTAAATAGAAAACGCACAATTCCGACTTGAGTACAAGAAGACTGACTCTTGTTACTGTCTATGTTTTGAACCATTCCTGTGACACTAGTTATAGATTCTAATGCTTCACTTCAGGTGTACTGCATCCCTTGGACCTTGTTATTGATGATGAATAACGGAAACTGCATCGGAATTAACTAGAAAAGGCACAATGCCGACTTAAGTACAAGAAGACTGACTCTTCTTACTGTCTATGTTTTGAACCATTCCTGTGACACCAGTTATAGATTCCGATGCCTCATTTCAGGATTACTGTATCCCTCAGACCTTCTTATTGACGATGAAACACAGAAATTGCATTGGAATTAAATAGAAAAGGCACAATGCCGAATAAGTACTAGAAGACTGACTCAGTGTCTATGATTTGAACCATTCCTGTGACACTAGTTATAGATTCCGGAGATTCACTTCAGGTTTACTGTAACCCTTGGACCATCTTATTGACGATGAAACACAGAAATTTCATCGTAATTAAATAGAAAAAGGCACAATGCCGACTTAAGTACAAGAAGACTGACAATTGTTACTGTCCATGTTTTGATCTATTCCTGTGACACTAGTTATAGATTCCGATGCTTCACTTCAGGTTTACTGTATCCCTTGGACCTTCTTATTGACGATGAAACACAGAAATTGTATCGGAATTAAATACAAAAGGCACAATGCCGACTTATGTACAAAAGACTGACTCATCTTACTGTCTATGTTTTGAACCATTCCTGTGAAACTAGTTATAGATTACGATGCTTCACTTCAGGTGTACTGTATCACTTGGACTTTCTTATTGACGATGAAACACAGAAATTGCATCGGAATTAAATAGAAAAGGCACAATGCCGACTTAAGTACAAGTAGACTGACTCTTCATACTGTCTAAGTTTTAAACCATTCCTGTGACACTAGTTATAGATTCTGATGCTTCACCTCAGGTTAACTGTGTCCTTCTGACCTTCTTATTGACGGCGAAACACAGAAATTGTATCGGAATCAAATACAAAAGGCACAATGCCGACTTCAGTACAAGAAGACTGACTCCTCTTACTGTCTATGTTTTGAACCATTCCTGTGACGCTAGTTACAGATTCCGATGCTTCACTTAAGGTTTACTGTATCCCTCTGACCATCTTAATGACGATGAAACACAAAAATTGCATCGGAATTAAATAGAAAATGCACAAGGCCGACTTAAGTACAAGTAGACTGACTCTTCCTACTGTCTATGCTTTGAACCATTCCTGTGACACTAGTTGTAGATTCCGATGCTTCACTTCAGGTTTACTGTATCCCTCTGACCTTCTTATTGACGATGAAACACAGAAATTGCATCGGTATTAAATACAAAAGGCACAATGTCGACTTAAGTACAAGAAGACTGACCCGTCTTAGTGTCTATGTTTTGAACCATTCCTGTGACACTACTTATAGATTCCGATGCCTCACTTCAGGTTTACTGTATCCCTCTGACCTTCTTATTGACGATAAAACACAGAAATTGCACGGAATTAAATTCAAATGGCACAATACCGCCTTAAGTACAAGAAGACTGACTCTTCTCACTGTCTATGATATGAACCATTCCTGCGACACTAGTTATAGATTTCGATGATTCACTTCAGGTTTACTGTGCCCTTGGACCTTCGTATTGACGATTAAACACAGACATTGCATCGTAATTAAATAGAAAAGTCACAATGCCGACTTAAGTACAAGAAGACTGACTCTTCTTACTGAGTATGTTTTGAACCATCCCTGTGACACTAGTTATAGATTCCTGAAATTCACTTCAGGTTTACTGTAACCCTTGGACCATCTTATTGACGATGAAACACAGAAATTTCATCGGAATTAAATAGAAAAGGCACAATGCCGACTTAAGTACAAGAAGACTGACTCTTCATACTGACTATGATTGGAACCATTCCTGTGACGCTAGTTACAGATTCCGATGCTTCACTTCAAGTTTACTGTATCACTCTGACGTTCTTATTGACGATGAAACACAGAAATTGCATCGGAATTAAATAGTAACGGCAAATTGCCGACTTCAGTACAAGAAGACTGACTCTTCTTACTTACTATGTTTGGAACCATTCCTGTGACACTAGTTATAGATTCCGATGCTTCATTTCAGGTTTACTGTATCCCTTCGACCTTCCTATTTACGATGAAACACAGAAAGTGCAACGGAATTAAATAGAAAAGGCACAATGCCGAATTAAGTACAAGAAGACTGACTCTTTCTACTGTCTATGTTTTGAACCATTCCTGTGACACTAGTTACAGATTCCGATGCTTCACTTCAGGTTTACTGTAACCCTCTGACCTTCTTATTGACGATGAAACACCGAAATTGCATCGGAATTAAACACAAAAGTCACAATGCCGACTTAAGTATAAGAAGACTGACAATTGTTACTGCCCATGTTTTGATCCATTCCTGTGACACTAGTTATAGATTCCGATGCTTCACTTCAGGTTTACAGACTCCCTTGGACCTTCTTATTGACGATGAAACACAGAAATTGCATCGGAATTAAATAGAAAAGGCACAATTCCGACTTAAGTACAAGAAGACTGACTCTTCTTACTGTCTATGTTTTGAACCATTCCTGTGACACTAGTTATAGATTCCAATGCCTCAATTCAGGTGTACTGCATCCCTTGGACCTTGTTATTGACGATGAATCACGGAAACTGCATCGGCATTAACTAGAAAAGGCATAATGCCGACTTAAGTACAAGAAGACTGACTCTTCTTACTGTCTATGTTTTGAACCATTCCTGTGACACTAGTAATAGATTCCGATGCCTCACTTCAGGATTACTGTATCCCTCAGACCTTCTTATTGACGATGAAACACAGAAATTGCATCTGAATAAAATAGAAAAGGCACAATGCCGACTTAAATACAAGAAGACTGACTCTTCCTACTTTCTATGCTTTGAACCATTCCTGTGACACTAGTTATAGATTCCGAATCTTCACTTCAAGTTTACTGTATTCCTCTGACCTTCTTATTTACGATGAAACACAGGAATTGCATCAGAATTAAATACAAAAGGCACAATGCCGACTTAAGTACAAGAAGACTGACTCTTCTTACTGTCTATGTTTTGAACCATTCCTGTGACACTAGTTATAGATTCCGATGCCACACTTCAGGTTGACTGTATCCCTCTGACCTTCTTATTGACGATGAAACACAGAAATGGCATCGAAATTAAATAGAAAAGGCACAATGCCGACTTAAGTACAAGAAGACTGACTCTTCCTACTGTCTATAATTTGAACCCTTCCTGTGACACTAGTTATAGATTCCGATGCTTCACTTCAGGTTTACTGTATCCCTGTGATCTTCTTATTGACGATGAAACACATAACTTGCATCGGAATTAAATACAAAACGCACAATGCCGACTCAAGTACAAGAAGACTGACTATTCCTACTGTCTATGTTTTGAACCATTCCTGTGACACTAGTTATAGATTCAGATGCTTAACTTCAGGATTACTGTATCCCTCAGACCTTCTTATTGACGATGAAACACAGAAATTGCATCGGAATTAAATAGAAAAGGCACAATGCTGACTTAAGTACAAGAAGACTGACTCACTGTCTATGATTTGAACCATTCCTGTGACACTAGTTATAGACTCCGATGCTTCACTTCAGGTTTACTGTATCCCTTGGACCTTCATATTGACGATGAAACACAGAAATTGTATCGGAATTAAATAGAAAAGGCACAATGCCGACTTATGTACTAAAGACTGACTCATCTTACTGTCTATGTTTTGAACCATTCCTGCGACACTAGTTATAGATTACGATGCATCAGTTCAGGTGTACTATAACACTTGGACTTTCTTATTGACGATGAAACACAGAAATTGCATCGGAATTAAATAGAAAAGGCAGAATGCCGACTTAAGTACAAGTAGACTGACTCTTCTTACAGTCTAGTTTTTGAACCATTCCTGTGACACTAGTTATAGATTCTGATGCTCCACTTCAGGTTTACTGTGTCCTTCTGACCATCTTATTGACGACGAAACACAGAAATTGAATCGGAATTAAATACAAAAGGCACAATGCCGACTTAAGTACATGAAGACTGACTCTTCTTACTGTCTATGTTTTGAACCATTCCTGTGACGCTAGTTACAGATTCCGATGCTTCACTTCAGGTTTACTGTATCCCTCTAACCATCTTAATGACGATGAAACACAGAAATTGCATCGGAATTAGATAGAAAAGGCACAATGCCGACTTAAGTACAAGAAGACTGACTCTTCCTACTGTCTATGCTTTGAACCATTCCTGTGACACCAGTTGTAGATTCCGATGCTTCACTTCAGGTTTACTGTATCCCACCGACCTTCTTATTGACGATGAAACACAGAAATTGCATGGGTATTAATTACAAAAGGCACAATGCCGACTTAAGTACAAGAAGACTGACCCGTCTTAGTGTCTACGTTTTGAACCATTCCTGTGACACTAGTTATAGATGCCGATGCCTCACTTCAGGTTTACTGTATCCCTCTGACCTTCTTATTGACGATAAAACACAGAAATTGCACGGAATTAAATTCAAAAGGCACAATGCCGACTTAAGTACAAGAAGACTGACTCTTCTTACTGTCTATGTTTTGAACCATTCCTGTGACACTAGTTATAGATTCCGATGCCACACTTCAGGTTGACTGTATCCCTCTGACCTTCTTATTGACGATGAAACACAGAAATGGCATCGAAATTAAATAGAAAAGGCACAATGCCGACTTAAGTACAAGAAGACTGACTCTTCCTACTGTCTATAATTTGAACCCTTCCTGTGACACTAGTTATAGATTCCGATGCTTCACTTCAGGTTTACTGTATCCCTGTGATCTTCTTATTGACGATGAAACACATAACTTGCATCGGAATTAAATACAAAACGCACAATGCCGACTCAAGTACAAGAAGACTGACTATTCCTACTGTCTATGTTTTGAACCATTCCTGTGACACTAGTTATAGATTCAGATGCTTAACTTCAGGATTACTGTATCCCTCAGACCTTCTTATTGACGATGAAACACAGAAATTGCATCGGAATTAAATAGAAAAGGCACAATGCTGACTTAAGTACAAGAAGACTGACTCACTGTCTATGATTTGAACCATTCCTGTGACACTAGTTATAGACTCCGATGCTTCACTTCAGGTTTACTGTATCCCTTGGACCTTCATATTGACGATGAAACACAGAAATTGTATCGGAATTAAATAGAAAAGGCACAATGCCGATTTATGTACTAAAGACTGACTCATCTTACTGTCTATGTTTTGAACCATTCCTGCGACACTAGTTATAGATTACGATGCATCAGTTCAGGTGTACTATAACACTTGGACTTTCTTATTGACGATGAAACACAGAAATTGCATCGGAATTAAATAGAAAAGGCAGAATGCCGACTTAAGTACAAGTAGACTGACTCTTCTTACAGTCTAGTTTTTGAACCATTCCTGTGACACTAGTTATAGATTCTGATGCTCCACTTCAGGTTTACTGTGTCCTTCTGACCATCTTATTGACGACGAAACACAGAAATTGAATCGGAATTAAATACAAAAGGCACAATGCCGACTTAAGTACATGAAGACTGACTCTTCTTACTCTCTATGTTTTGAACCATTCCTGTGACGCTAGTTACAGATTCCGATGCTTCACTTCAGGTTTACTGTATCCCTCTAACCATCTTAATGACGATGAAACACAGAAATTGCATCGGAATTAGATAGAAAAGGCACAATGCCGACTTAAGTACAAGAAGACTGACTCTTCCTACTGTCTATGCTTTGAACCATTCCTGTGACACCAGTTGTAGATTCCGATGCTTCACTTCAGGTTTACTGTATCCCACCGACCTTCTTATTGACGATGAAACACAGAAATTGCATGGGTATTAATTACAAAAGGCACAATGCCGACTTAAGTACAAGAAGACTGACTCTTCTTAGTGTCTATGATATGAACCATTCCTGCGACACTAGTTATAGATTTCGATGATTCACTTCGGGTTTACTGTTTAGTTGGACCTTCGTATTGACGATGAAACACAGAAATTGCATCGGAATTAAATAGAAAAGGCACAATGCCGACTTAAGTACAAGAAGACTGACTCTTCTTACTGACTATGTTTGGAACCATTCCTGTGACACTAGTTATAGATTCCGATGCCTCACTGCAGGTTTACTGTATCCCTCTGACCTTCTTATTGACGATGAATCTCAGAAATTGCATCGGAAGTAACTAGAAAAGGCACAATGCCGACTTAAGTACAAGAAGACTGACTCTTCTCACTGTCTATGTTTTGAACCATTCCTGTGACGCTAGTTACAGATTCCGATGCTTCACTTCAGGTTTACTGTATCCCTCTGTCCAACTTAATGACGATGAAACACAGAAATTGCATTGGAATTAAATAGAAAAAGCACAATGCCGACTTAAGTACAAGAAGACTGACTCTTCCTACTGTCTATGCTTTGAACCATTCCTGTGACACTAGTTGTAGATTCCGATGCTTCACTTCAGGTTTACCGTATCCCTCTGACCTTCTTATTGACGATGAAACACAGAAATTGCATCGGAATTAAATACAAAAGGTATAATGGCGACTTAAGTACAAGAAGACTGAGTCTTCTTACTGTGTGTGTTTTTAACCATTCCTGTGACGTTAGATACAGATTCCGATGCTTCACTTCAGGTTTACTGCATCCCTCTGACCTTCTTATTGACGATGAAACACAGAAATTGCATCGGAATTAAATACAAAAGGCACAATGTCGACTTAAGTACAAGAAGACTGACTCTTCTTACTGACTATGTTTTGAACCATTCCTGTGACACTAGTTATAGATTCCGGAGATTCACTTGAGGTTTACTGTAACCCTTGGACCATCTTATTGACGATGAAACACAGAAATTTCATCGGAATTAAATAGAAAAGGCACAATGCCGACTTAAGTACAAGAAGACTGACTCTTCATACTGACTATGTTTGGAACCATTCCTGTGACACTAGTTGCAGATTCCGATGCTTCACTTCAGGTTTACTGTAACCCTCCGACGTTCTTATTGACGATGAAACACAGAAATTGCATCGGAATTAAATAGAAACGGCAAATTGGCGACTTAAGTACAAGAAGATTGACTCTTCTTACTTATTAGGTTTGGAACCATTCCTGTGACACTAGTTATAGATTCCGATGCTTCATTTCAGGTTTACTGTATCCTATGGACCTTCTTATTTACGATGAAACACAGAAAGTGCAACGGAATTAAATAGTAAAGGCACAATGCCGAATTAAGTAGAAGAAGACAGACTCTTCGTACTGTCTATGGTTTGAACCATTCCTGTGACACTAGTTACAGATTCCGATCCTTCACTTCAGGTTTACTGTATCCCTCTGACCTTCTTATTGACGATGAAACACCGAAATTGCATCGGAATTAAATACAAAAGGCACAATGCTGACTTAAGTACAAGAAGACTGACCCTTGTTACTGTCCATGTATTGATCCATTCCTGTGACACTAGTTATAGATTCCGTTGCTTCACTTCAGGTTTACAGTATCCCTTGGACCTTCTTATTGACGATGTAACACAGAAATTGCATCGGAATTAAATACAAAAGGCACAATTCCGACTTAAGTACATAAAGACTGACTCTTCTTACTGTCTATGGTTTGAACAATTCCTGTGACACTAGTTATAGATTCCAATGCTTCACTTCAGGTGTACTGCATCCCTTGGACCTTGTTATTGACGATGAATCACGGAAACTGCATCGGAATTAACTAGAAAAGGCACAATGCCGACTTAAGTACAAGAAGACTGACTCTTCTTACTGTCTATGTTTTGAACCATTCCTGTGACACTAGTTATAGATTCCAATGCTTCACTTCAGGTGTACTGCATCCCTTGGACCTTGTTGTTGACGATGAATCACGGAAACTGCATCGGAAGTAACTAGAAAAGTCACAATGCCGACTTAAGTACAAGAAGACTGACTCTTCTTACTCTCTATGTTTTGAACCATTCCTGTGAAACTAGTTATAGAATCCGATGCCTCACTTCAAGATTACTGTATCCCTCAGACCTTCTTATTGACGATGAAACACAGAAATTGCATCGGAATTAAATAGAAAAGGCACAATGCCGAATTAAGTACAAGAAGACTGACTCTCCCTACTTTATATGTTTTAAACCATTCCTGTGACGCTAGTTATAGATTCCGAATCTTCACTTCAAGTTTACTGTATCCCTCTGACCTTCTTATTTACGATGAAACACAGAAATTGCATCAGAATTAAATACAAAAGGCACAATGCCGACTCAAGTACAAGAAGACTGACTCTTCTTACTGTCTATGTTTTGAACCATTCCTGTGACACTAGTTATAGATTCCGATGCCTCACTGCAGGTTTACTGTATCCCTCTGACCTTCTTATTGACGATGAAACACAGAAATGGCATCGGAATTAAATAGAGAAGGCACAATGCCGACTTAAGTACAAGAAGACCACCTCTTCCTACTATCTATGATTTGAACGCTTCCTGTGACACTAGTTATAGATTCCGATGCTTCACTTCAGGTTTACTGTATCCCTCTGATCTTGTTATTGACGTTGAAACACATAAATTGCATCGGAATTAAATACAAAACGCACAATGCCGACTCAAGTACAAGAAGACTGACTCTTCCTACTGTCTATGTTTTGAACCATTCCTGTGACACTAGTTACAGATTCCGATGCTTAACTTCAGGTTTACTGTATCCCTCTGACCTTCTTATTGACGATGAAACACAGAAATTGCTTCGGAATTGAATAGAAAAGGCACAATGCTGACTTAAGTACAAGAAGACTGACTCACTGTCTATGATTTGAACCATTCGTGTGACACTAGTTATAGATTCCGATGCTTCACTTCAGGTTTACTGTATCCCTTGGACCTTCTTATTGACGATGAAACACAGAGATTGTATCGGAATTAAATACATAAGGCACAATGCCTACTTATGTACAAAAGACTGACTCATCTTACTGTCTATGTTTTGAACCATTCCTGTGACACTAGTTATAGATTACGATGCTTCACTTCAGGTGTACTGTATCACTTGGACTTTCTTATTGACGATGAAACACAGAAATTGCATCGGAATTAAATAAAAAAGGCACAATGCCGACTTAAGTACAAGAAGACTGACTCTTCTTACTTACTATGTTTGGAACCATTCCTGTGACACTAGTTATAGATTCCGATGCATGATTTCAGGTTTACTGTATCCCTTGGACCTTCTTATTTACGATGAAACACAGAAAGTGCAACGGAATTAAATAGAAAAGGCACAATGCCGAATTAAGTACAAGAAGACTGACTCTTCCTACTGTCTATGTTTTGAACCATTCCTGTGACACTAGTTACAGATTCCGATGCTTCACTTCAGGTTTACTGTATCCCTCTGACCTTCTTATTGACGATGAAACACAGAAATTGCTTCGGAATTGAATAGAAAAGGCACAATGCTGACTTAAGTACAAGAAGACTGACTAACTGTCTATGATTTGAACCATTCGTGTGACACTAGTTATAGATTCTGATGCTTCACTTCAGGTTTACCGTATCCCTTGGACCTTCTTATTGACGATGAAACACAGAAATTGTATCGGAATTAAATACATAAGGCACAATGCCGACTTATGTACAAAAGACTGACTCATCTTACTGTCTATGTTTTGAACCACTCCTGTGACACTAGTTATAGATTCCGATGCCTCATTTCAGGAATACTGTATCCCTCAGACCTTCTTATTGACGATGAAACACAGAAATTGCATCGGAATTAAATAGAAAAGGCACAATGCCGAATAAGTACAAGAAGACTGACTCAGTGTCTATGATTTGAACCATTCCTGTGACACTAGTTATAGATTCCGATGCTTCACTTCAGGTTTACTGTATCCCTTGGATCTTCTTATTGACGATGAAAAACAGAAATTGTATCGGAATTAAATACAAAAGGCACAATGCCGACTTATGTACAAAAGAATGACTCATCTTACTGTCTATGTTTTGAACCATTCCTGTGAAACTAGTTATAGATTACGATGCTTCACTTCAGGTGTACTGTATCACTTGGACTTTCTTATTGACGATGAAACACAGAAATTGCATCGGAATTAAATAGAAAAGGCACAATGCCGACTTAAGTACAAGTAGACTGACTCTTCATACAGTCTAAGTTTTAAACCATTCCTATGACACTAGTTATAGATTCTGATGCTTCACCTCAGGTTAACTGTGTCCTTCTGACCTTCTTATTGACGGCGAAACACAGAAATTGTATCGGAATTAAATACAAAAGGCACAATGCCGACTTAAGTACAAGAAGACTGACTCCTCTTACTGTCTATGTTTTGAACCATTCCTGTGACGCTAGTTACAGATTCCGATGCTTCACTTCAGGTTTACTGTATCCCTCTGACCATCTTAATGACGATGAAACACAAAAATTGCATCGGAATTAAATAGAAATTGCACAATGCCGACTTAAGTACAAGTAGACTGACTCTTCCTACTGTCCATGCTTTGAACCATTCCTGTGACACTAGTTGTAGATTCCGATGCTTCACTTCAGGTTTACTGTATCCCTCTGACCTTCTTATTGACGATGAAACACGGAAATTGCATCGGTATTAAATACAAAAGGCACAATGTCGACTTAAGTACAAGAAGACTGACCCGTCTTAGTGTCTATGTTTTGAACCATTCCTGTGACACTACTTATAGATTCCGATGCCTCACTTCAGGTTTACTGTATCCCTCTGACCTTCTTATTGACGATAAAACACAGAAATTGCACGGAATTAAATTCAAAAGGCACAATGCCGCCTTAAGTACAAGAAGACTGACTCTTCTCAATGTCTATGATATGAACCATTCCTGCGACACTAGTTATAGATTTCGATGATTCACTTCAGGTTTACTGTGCCCTTGGACCTTCGTATTGACGATTAAACACAGACATTGCATCGTAATTAAATAGAAAAGTCACAATGCCGACTTAAGTACAAGAAGACTGACTCTTCTTACTGTCTATGTTTTGAACCATTCCTGTGACACTAGTTATAGATTCCAATGCTTCACTTCAGGTGTACTGCATCCCTTGGACCTTGTTGTTGACGATGAATCACGGAAACTGCATCGGAAGTAACTAGAAAAGTCACAATGCCGACTTAAGTACAAGAAGACTGACTCTTCTTACTCTCTATGTTTTGAACCATTCCTGTGAAACTAGTTATAGAATCCGATGCCTCACTTCAAGATTACTGTATCCCTCAGACCTTCTTATTGACGATGAAACACAGAAATTGCATCGGAATTAAATAGAAAAGGCACAATGCCGAATTAAGTACAAGAAGACTGACTCTCCCTACTTTATATGTTTTAAACCATTCCTGTGACGCTAGTTATAGATTCCGAATCTTCACTTCAAGTTTACTGTATCCCTCTGACCTTCTTATTTACGATGAAACACAGAAATTGCATCAGAATTAAATACAAAAGGCACAATGCCGACTCAAGTACAAGAAGACTGACTCTTCTTACTGTCTATGTTTTGAACCATTCCTGTGACACTAGTTATAGATTCCGATGCCTCACTGCAGGTTTACTGTATCCCTCTGACCTTCTTATTGACGATGAAACACAGAAATGGCATCGGAATTAAATAGAGAAGGCACAATGCCGACTTAAGTACAAGAAGACCACCTCTTCCTACTATCTATGATTTGAACGCTTCCTGTGACACTAGTTATAGATTCCGATGCTTCACTTCAGGTTTACTGTATCCCTCTGATCTTGTTATTGACGTTGAAACACATAAATTGCATCGGAATTAAATACAAAACGCACAATGCCGACTCAAGTACAAGAAGACTGACTCTTCCTACTGTCTATGTTTTGAACCATTCCTGTGACACTAGTTACAGATTCCGATGCTTAACTTCAGGTTTACTGTATCCCTCTGACCTTCTTATTGACGATGAAACACAGAAATTGCTTCGGAATTGAATAGAAAAGGCACAATGCTGACTTAAGTACAAGAAGACTGACTCACTGTCTATGATTTGAACCATTCGTGTGACACTAGTTATAGATTCCGATGCTTCACTTCAGGTTTACTGTATCCCTTGGACCTTCTTATTGACGATGAAACACAGAGATTGTATCGGAATTAAATACATAAGGCACAATGCCTACTTATGTACAAAAGACTGACTCATCTTACTGTCTATGTTTTGAACCATTCCTGTGACACTAGTTATAGATTACGATGCTTCACTTCAGGTGTACTGTATCACTTGGACTTTCTTATTGACGATGAAACACAGAAATTGCATCGGAATTAAATAAAAAAGGCACAATGCCGACTTAAGTACAAGAAGACTGACTCTTCTTACTTACTATGTTTGGAACCATTCCTGTGACACTAGTTATAGATTCCGATGCATGATTTCAGGTTTACTGTATCCCTTGGACCTTCTTATTTACGATGAAACACAGAAAGTGCAACGGAATTAAATAGAAAAGGCACAATGCCGAATTAAGTACAAGAAGACTGACTCTTCCTACTGTCTATGTTTTGAACCATTCCTGTGACACTAGTTACAGATTCCGATGCTTCACTTCAGGTTTACTGTATCCCTCTGACCTTCTTATTGACGATGAAACACAGAAATTGCTTCGGAATTGAATAGAAAAGGCACAATGCTGACTTAAGTACAAGAAGACTGACTAACTGTCTATGATTTGAACCATTCGTGTGACACTAGTTATAGATTCTGATGCTTCACTTCAGGTTTACCGTATCCCTTGGACCTTCTTATTGACGATGAAACACAGAAATTGTATCGGAATTAAATACATAAGGCACAATGCCGACTTATGTACAAAAGACTGACTCATCTTACTGTCTATGTTTTGAACCACTCCTGTGACACTAGTTATAGATTCCGATGCCTCATTTCAGGAATACTGTATCCCTCAGACCTTCTTATTGACGATGAAACACAGAAATTGCATCGGAATTAAATAGAAAAGGCACAATGCCGAATAAGTACAAGAAGACTGACTCAGTGTCTATGATTTGAACCATTCCTGTGACACTAGTTATAGATTCCGATGCTTCACTTCAGGTTTACTGTATCCCTTGGATCTTCTTATTGACGATGAAAAACAGAAATTGTATCGGAATTAAATACAAAAGGCACAATGCCGACTTATGTACAAAAGAATGACTCATCTTACTGTCTATGTTTTGAACCATTCCTGTGAAACTAGTTATAGATTACGATGCTTCACTTCAGGTGTACTGTATCACTTGGACTTTCTTATTGACGATGAAACACAGAAATTGCATCGGAATTAAATAGAAAAGGCACAATGCCGACTTAAGTACAAGTAGACTGACTCTTCATACAGTCTAAGTTTTAAACCATTCCTATGACACTAGTTATAGATTCTGATGCTTCACCTCAGGTTAACTGTGTCCTTCTGACCTTCTTATTGACGGCGAAACACAGAAATTGTATCGGAATTAAATACAAAAGGCACAATGCCGACTTAAGTACAAGAAGACTGACTCCTCTTACTGTCTATGTTTTGAACCATTCCTGTGACGCTAGTTACAGATTCCGATGCTTCACTTCAGGTTTACTGTATCCCTCTGACCATCTTAATGACGATGAAACACAAAAATTGCATCGGAATTAAATAGAAATTGCACAATGCCGACTTAAGTACAAGTAGACTGACTCTTCCTACTGTCCATGCTTTGAACCATTCCTGTGACACTAGTTGTAGATTCCGATGCTTCACTTCAGGTTTACTGTATCCCTCTGACCTTCTTATTGACGATGAAACACGGAAATTGCATCGGTATTAAATACAAAAGGCACAATGTCGACTTAAGTACAAGAAGACTGACCCGTCTTAGTGTCTATGTTTTGAACCATTCCTGTGACACTACTTATAGATTCCGATGCCTCACTTCAGGTTTACTGTATCCCTCTGACCTTCTTATTGACGATAAAACACAGAAATTGCACGGAATTAAATTCAAAAGGCACAATGCCGCCTTAAGTACAAGAAGACTGACTCTTCTCAATGTCTATGATATGAACCATTCCTGCGACACTAGTTATAGATTTCGATGATTCACTTCAGGTTTACTGTGCCCTTGGACCTTCGTATTGACGATTAAACACAGACATTGCATCGTAATTAAATAGAAAAGTCACAATGCCGACTTAAGTACAAGAAGACTGACTCTTCTTACTGACTATGTTTTGAACCAATCCTGTGACACTAGTTATAGATTCCGGAAATTCACTTCAGGTTTACTGTAACCCTTGGACCATCTTATTGACGATGAAACACAGAAATTTCATCGGAATTAAATAGAAAAGGCACAATGCCGACTTAAGTACAAGAAAACTGACTCTTCATACTGACTATGATTGGAACCATTCCTGTGACGCTAGTTACAGATTCCGATGCTTCACTTCAAGTTTACTGTATCACTCTGACGTTCTTATTGACGATGAAACACAGAAATTGCATCGGAATTAAATAGTAACGGCAAATTGCCGACTTCAGTACAAGAAGACTGACTCTTCTTACTTACTATATTTGGAAACATTCCTGTGACACTACTTATAGATTCCGATGCTTCATTTCAGGTTTACTGTATCCCTTGGACCTTCTTATTTGCGATGAAACACAGAAAGTGCAACGGAATTAAATAGAAAAGGCACAATGCCGAATTAAGTACAAGAAGACTGACTCTTTCTACTGTCTATGTTTTGAACCATTCCTGTGACACTAGTTACAGATTCCGATGCTTCACTTCAGGTTTACTGTATCCCTCTGACCTTCTTATTGACGATGAAACACCGAAATTGCATCGGAATTAGACACAAAAGGCACAATGCCGACATAAGTATAAGAAGACTGACAATTGTTACTGTCCATGTTTTGATCCATTCCTGTGACACTAGTTATAGATTCCGATGCTTCACTTCAGGTTTACAGAATCCCTTGGACCTTCTTATTGACGATGAAACACAGAAATTGCATCGGAATTAAATAGAAAAGGCACAATTCCGACTTAAGTACAAGAAGACTGACTCTTCTTACTGTCTATGTTTTGAACCATTCCTGTGACACTAGTTATAGATTCCAATGCCTCACTTCAGGTGTACTGCATCCCTTGGACCTTGTTATTGACGATGAATCACGGAAACTGCATCGGCATTAACTAGAAAAGGCATAATGCCGACTTAAGTACAAGAAGACTGACTCTTCTTACTGTCTATGTTTTGAACCATTCCTGTGACACTAGTAATAGATTCCGATGCCTCACTTCAGGATTACTGTATCCCTCAGACCTTCTTATTGACGATGAAACACAGAAATTGCATCGGAATAAAATAGAAAAGGCACAAAGCCGACTTAAATACAAGAAGACTAACTCTTCCTACTTTCAATGCTTTGAACCATTCCTGTGACACTAGTTATAGATTCCGAATCTTCACTTCAAGTTTACTGTATTCCTCTGACCTTCTTATTTACGATGAAACACAGAAATTGCATCAGAATTAAATACAAAAGGCACAATGCCGACTTAAGTACAAGAAGACTGACTCTTCTTACTGACTATGTTTTGAACCATTCCTGTGACACTAGTTATAGATTCCGATGCCTCACTTCAGGTTGACTGTATCCCTCTGACCTTCTTATTGACGATGAAACACAGAAATGGCATCGAAATTAAATAGAAAAGGCACAATGCCGACTTAAGTACAAGAAGACTGACTCTTCCTACTGTCTATGATTTGAACCCTTCCTGTGACACTAGTTATAGATTCCGATGCTTCACTTCAGGTTTACTGTATCCCTGTGATCTTCATATTGACGATGAAACACATAACTTGCATCGGAATTAAATACAAAACGCACAATGCCGACTCAAGTACAAGAAGAAAGACTATTCCTACTGTCTATGTTTTGAACCATTCCTGTGACACTAGTTATAGATTCAGATGCTTAACTTCAGGATTACTGTATCCCTCAGACCTTCTTATTGACGATGAAACACAGAAATTGCATCGGAATTAAATAGAAAAGGCACAATGCTGACTTAAGTACAAGAAGACTGACTCACTGTCTATGATTTGAACCATTCCTGTGACACTAGTTATAGATTCGGATGCTTCACTTCAGGTTTACTGTATCCCTTGGACCTTCATATTGACGATGAAACACAGAAATTGTATCGGAATTAAATACAAAAGGCACAATGCCGACTTATGTACTAAAGACTGACTCATCTTACTGTCTATGTTTTGAACCATTCCTGCGACACTAGTTATAGATTACGATGCATCAGTTCAGGTGTACTATAACACTTGGACTTTCTTATTGACGATGAAACACAGAAATTGCATCGGAATTAAATAGAAAAGGCACAATGCCGACTTAAGTACAAGTAGACTGACTCTTCTTACAGTCTAGTTTTTGAACCATTCCTGTGACACTAGTTATAGATTCTGATGCTCCACTTCAGGTTTACTGTATCCCTTGGACCATCTTAATGACGATGAAACACAGAAATTGCATCGGAATTAGATAGAAAAGGCACAATGCCGACATAAGTACATGAAGACTGACTCTTCTTACTGTCTATGTTTTGAACCATTCCTGTGACGCTAGTTACAGATTCCGATGCTTCACTTCAGGTTTACTGTATCCCTCTGACCATCTTAATGACGATGAAACACAGAAATTGCATCGGAATTAGATAGAAAAGGCACAATGCCGACTTAAGTACAAGAAGACTGACGCTTCCTACTGTCTATGCTTTGAACCATTCCTGTGACACTAGTTGTAGATTCCGATGCTTCACTTCAGGTTTACTGAATCCCACCGACCTTCTTATTTACGATGAAACACAGAAATTGCACGGAATTAAATTCAAAAGGCACAATGCCGACTTAAGTACAAGAAGACTGACTCTTCTTAGTGTCTATGATATGAACCATTCCTGCGACACTAGTTATAGATTTCGATGATTCACTTCGGGTTTACTGTTTAGTTGGACCTTCGTATTGACGATGAAACACAGAAATTGCATCGGAATTAAATAGAAAAGGCACAATGCCGACTTAAGTACAAGAAGACTGACTCTTCTTACTGACTATGTTTGGAACCCTTCCTGTGACACTAGTTATAGATTCCGATGCCTCACTGCAGGTTTACTGTATCCCTCTGACCTTCTTATTGACGATGAATCACAGAAATTGCATCGGAATTAACTAGAAAAGGCACAATTCCGACTTAAGTACAAGAAGACTGACTCTTCTCACTGTCTATGTTTTGAACCATTCCTGTGACGCTAGTTACAGATTCCGATGCTTCACTTCAGGTTTACTGTATCCCTCCGACGATCTTATTGACGATGAAACACAGAAATTGCATCAGAATTAAACAGAAACGGCAAATTGGCGACTAAAGTACAAGAAGACTGACTCTTCTTACTTATTAGGTTTGGAACCAATCCTGTGACACTAGTTATAGATTCCGATGCTTCATTTCAGGTATACTGTATCCTATGGACCTTCTTATTTACGATGAAACACAGAAAGTGCAACGGAATTAAATAGTAAAAGCACAATGCCGAATTAAGTAGAAGAAGACAGACTCTTCGTACTGTCTATGGTTTGAACCATTCCTGTGACACTAGTTACAGATTCCGATCCTTCACTTCATTTTTACTGTATCCCTCTGACCTTCTTGTTGACGATGAAACACCGAAATTGCATCGGAATTAAATACAAAAGGCACAATGCTGACTTAAGTACAAGAAGACTGACCCTTGTTACTGTCCATGTATTGATCCATTCCTGTGACACTAGTTATAGATTCCGTTGCTTCACTTCAGGTTTACAGTATCCCTTGGACCTTCTTATTGACGATGTAACACAGAAATTGCATCGGAATTAAATAGAAAAGGCACAATTCCGATTTAAGTACAAAAAGACTGACTCTTCTTACTGTCTATGGTTTGAACCATTCCTGTGACACTAGTTATAGATTCCAATGCTTCACTTCCGGTGTACTGCATCCCTTGGACCCTGTTATTGACGATGAAACACGGAAACTGCATCGGAATTAACTAGAAAAGGCACAATGCCGACTTCAGTACAAGAAGACTGACTCTTCTTACTGTCTATGTTTTGAACCATTCCTGTGACACTAGTTATAGATTCCAATGCTTCACTTCAGGTGTACTGCATCCCTTGGACCTTGTTATTGACGATGAATCACGGAAACTGCATCGGAAGTAACTAGAAAAGGCACAATGCCGACTTAAGTACAAGAAGACTGACTCTTCTTACTCTCTATGTTTTGAACCATTCCTGTGACACTAGTTATAGAATCCGATGCCTCACTGCAGGTTTATTGTATCCCTCTGACCTTCTTATTGACGATGAAACACAGAAATGGCATCGGAATTAAATAGAAAAGGCACAATGCCGACTTAAGTACAAGAAGACCGACTCTTCCTACTATCTATGATTTGAACGCTTCCTGTGACACTAGTTATAGATTCCGATGCTTCACTTCAGGTTTACTGTATCCCTCTGATCTTCTTATTGACGTTGAAACACAGAAATTGCATCGGAATTAAATACAAAACGCACAATGCCGACTCAAGTACAAGAAGACTGACTCTTCCTACTGTCTATGTTTTGAACCATTCCTGTGACACTAGTTATAGATTCCGATGCTTAACTTCAGGTTTACTGTATCCCTCTGACCTTCTTATTGACGATGAAACACAGAAATTGCTTCGGAATTGAATAGAAAAGGCACAATGCTGACTTAAGTACAAGAAGACTGACACACTGTCTATGATTTGAACCATTCGTGAGACACTAGTTATAGATTCCGATGCTTCACTTCAGGTTTACTGTATCCCTTTTACCTTCTTATTGACGATGAAACACAGAAATTGTACCGGAATTAAATACATAAGGCACAATGACGACTTATGTACAAAAGACTGACTCATCTTACTGTCTATGTTTTGAACCATTCCTGTGACACTAGTTATAGATTACGATGCTTCACTTCAGGTGTACTGTATCACTTGGACTTTCTTATTGACGATGAAACACAGAAATTGCATCGGAATTAAATAGAAAAGGCACAATGCCGACTTAAGTACAAGTAGACTGACTCTTCTTAAAGTCTATGTTTTGAACCACTCCTGTGACACTAGTTATAGATTCTGATGCTCCACTTCATGTATACTGTGTCCTTCTGACCGTCTTATTGACGACGAAACACAGAAACATTATCGGAATTAAATACAAAAGGCACAATGCCGACTTAAGTACAAGAAGACAGACCCTTCTTACTGACTATGTTTTGAACCATTCCTGTGACACTAGTTATAGATTCCGATGCTTCACTTCAGGTTTACGGTATTCCTCTGACCTTCTTATTGACGATGAAACACAGAAATTGCATCGGAATTCAATTAAAAGGCACAATGCCGATTTAAGGACAAGAAGACTGACTCTTCTTACTGACTATGTTTGAACCATTCCTGAGACACTAGTTACAGATTCCGATGCTTCACTTCAGGTTTACTGTATTCCTCTGACCCTCTTATTGACGATGAAACACAGAAATTGCATCGGAATTAAATACAAAAGGCACAATGCCGACTTAAGTACAAGAAGACTGGCTCTTCTTACTGTCTATGTTTGAACAATTCCTGTGACACTAGTTAAAGATTCCGATGCTGCACTTCAGGTTTACTGTATCCCTTGGACCTTCTTATCGACGATGAAACACAGAAATTGCATCGGAATTATATACAAAAGGCACAATGCCGACTTAAGTACAAGAAGACTGACTCTTCTTAGTGTCTATGATATGAACCATTCCTGCGACACTAGTTATAGATTTCGATGATTCACTTCGGGTTTACTGTTTAGTTGGACCTTCGTATTGACGATGAAACACAGAAATTGCATCGGAATTAAATGGAAAAGGCACAATGCCGACTTAAGTACAAGAAGGCTGACTCTTCTTACTGACTATGTTTGGAACCATTCCTGTGACACTAGTTATAGATTCCGACGCCTCACTGCAGGTTTACTGTATCCCTCTGACCTTCTTATTGACGATGAATCTCAGAAATTGCATCGGAATTAACTAGAAAAGGCACAATGCCGACTTAAGTACAAGAAGACTGACTCTTCTCACTGTCTATGTTTTGAACCATTCCTGTGACGCTAGTTACAGATTCTGATGCTTCACTTCAGGTTTACTGTATCCCTCTGTCCAACTTAATGACGATGAAACACAGAAATTGCATTGGAATTAAATAGAAAAAGCACAATGCCGACTTAAGTACAAGAAGACTGACTCTTCCAACTGTCTATGCTTTGAACCATTCCTGTGACACTAGTTGTAGATTCCGATGCTTCACTTCAGGTTTACTGTATCCCTCTGACCTTCTTATTGACGATGAAACACAGAAATTGCATCGGAATTAAATACAAAAGGCATAATGGCGACTTAAGTACAAGAAGACTGACTCTTCTTACTGTCTGTGTTTTTAACCATTCCTGTGACGTTAGATACAGATTCCGATGCTTCACTTCAGGTTTACTGCATCCCTCTGACCTTCTTATTGACGATGAAACACAGAAATTGCATCGGATTTAAATACAAAAGGCACAATGTCGACTTAAGTACAAGAAGACTGACTCTTCTTACTGACTCTGTTTTGAACCATTCCTGTGACACTAGTTATAGATTCCGGAGATTCACTTCAGGTTTACTGTAACCCTTGGACCATCTTATTGACGATGAAACACAGAAATTTCATCGGAATTAAATAGAAATGGCACAATCCCGACTTAAGTACAAGAAGACTGACTCTTCATACTGACTATGATTGGAACCATTCCTGTGACGCTAGTTACAGATTCCGATGCTTCACTTCAAGTTTACTGTATCACTCTGACGTTCTTATTGACGATGAAACACAGAAATTGCATCGGAATTAAATAGTAACGGCAAATTGCCGACTTCAGTACAAGAAGACTGACTCTTCTTACTTACTATATTTGGAAACATTCCTGTGACACTACTTATAGATTCCGATGCTTCATTTCAGGTTTACTGTATCCCTTGGACCTTCTTATTTGCGATGAAACACAGAAAGTGCAACGGAATTAAATAGAAAAGGCACAATGCCGAATTAAGTACAAGAAGACTGACTCTTTCTACTGTCTATGTTTTGAACCATTCCTGTGACACTAGTTACAGATTCCGATGCTTCACTTCAGGTTTACTGTATCCCTCTGACCTTCTTATTGACGATGAAACACCGAAATTGCATCGGAATTAGACACAAAAGGCACAATGCTGACATAAGTATAAGAAGACTGACAATTGTTACTGTCCATGTTTTGATCCATTCCTGTGACACTAGTTATAGATTCCGATGCTTCACTTCAGGTTTACAGAATCCCTTGGACCTTCTTATTGACGATGAAACACAGAAATTGCATCGGAATTAAATAGAAAAGGCACAATTCCGACTTAAGTACAAGAAGACTGACTCTTCTTACTGTCTATGTTTTGAACCATTCCTGTGACACTAGTTATAGATTCCAATGCCTCACTTCAGGTGTACTGCATCCCTTGGACCTTGTTATTGACGATGAATCACGGAAACTGCATCGGCATTAACTAGAAAAGGCATAATGCCGACTTAAGTACAAGAAGACTGACTCTTCTTACTGTCTATGTTTTGAACCATTCCTGTGACACTAGTAATAGATTCCGATGCCTCACTTCAGGATTACTGTATCCCTCAGACCTTCTTATTGACGATGAAACACAGAAATTGCATCGGAATAAAATAGAAAAGGCACAAAGCCGACTTAAATACAAGAAGACTAACTCTTCCTACTTTCAATGCTTTGAACCATTCCTGTGACACTAGTTATAGATTCCGAATCTTCACTTCAAGTTTACTGTATTCCTCTGACCTTCTTATTTACGATGAAACACAGAAATTGCATCAGAATTAAATACAAAAGGCACAATGCCGACTTAAGTACAAGAAGACTGACTCTTCTTACTGACTATGTTTTGAACCATTCCTGTGACACTAGTTATAGATTCCGATGCCTCACTTCAGGTTGACTGTATCCCTCTGACCTTCTTATTGACGATGAAACACAGAAATGGCATCGAAATTAAATAGAAAAGGCACAATGCCGACTTAAGTACAAGAAGACTGACTCTTCCTACTGTCTATGATTTGAACCTTTCCTGTGACACTAGTTATAGATACCGATGCTTCACTTCAGGTTTACTGTATCCCTGTGATCTTCATATTGACGATGAAACACATAACTTGCATCGGAATTAAATACAAAACGCACAATGCCGACTCAAGTACAAGAAGAAAGACTATTCCTACTGTCTATGTTTTGAACCATTCCTGTGACACTAGTTATAGATTCAGATGCTTAACTTCAGGATTACTGTATCCCTCAGACCTTCTTATTGACGATGAAACACAGAAATTGCATCGGAATTAAATAGAAAAGGCACAATGCTGACTTAAGTACAAGAAGACTGACTCACTGTCTATGATTTGAACCATTCCTGTGACACTAGTTATAGATTCGGATGCTTCACTTCAGGTTTACTGTATCCCTTGGACCTTCATATTGACGATGAAACACAGAAATTGTATCGGAATTAAATACAAAAGGCACAATGCCGACTTATGTACTAAAGACTGACTCATCTTACTGTCTATGTTTTGAACCATTCCTGCGACACTAGTTATAGATTACGATGCATCAGTTCAGGTGTACTATAACACTTGGACTTTCTTATTGACGATGAAACACAGAAATTGCATCGGAATTAAATAGAAAAGGCACAATGCCGACTTAAGTACAAGTAGACTGACTCTTCTTACAGTCTAGTTTTTGAACCATTCCTGTGACACTAGTTATAGATTCTGATGCTCCATTTCAGGTTTACTGTATCCCTTGGACCATCTTAATGACGATGAAACACAGAAATTGCATCGGATTTAGATAGAAAAGGCACAATGCCGACATAAGTACATGAAGACTGACTCTTCTTACTGTCTATGTTTTGAACCATTCCTGTGACGCTAGTTACAGATTCCGATGCTTCACTTCAGGTTTACTGTATCCCTCTGACCATCTTAATGACGATGAAACACAGAAATTGCATCGGAATTAGATAGAAAAGGCACAATGCCGACTTAAGTACAAGAAGACTGACGCTTCCTACTGTCTATGCTTTGAACCATTCCTGTGACACTAGTTGTAGATTCCGATGCTTCACTTCAGGTTTACTGAATCCCACCGACCTTCTTATTGACGATGAAACACAGAAATTGCACGGAATTAAATTCAAAAGGCACAATGCCGACTTAAGTACAAGAAGACTGACTCTTCTTAGTGTCTATGATATGAACCATTCCTGCGACACTAGTTATAGATTTCGATGATTCACTTCGGGTTTACTGTTTAGTTGGACCTTCGTATTGACGATGAAACACAGAAATTGCATCGGAATTAAATAGAAAAGGCACAATGCCGACTTAAGTACAAGAAGACTGACTCTTCTTACTGACTATGTTTGGAACCATTCCTGTGACACTAGTTATAGATTCCGATGCCTCACTGCAGGTTTACTGTATCCCTCTGACCTTCTTATTGACGATGAATCACAGAAATTGCATCGGAATTAACTAGAAAAGGCACAATTCCGACTTAAGTACAAGAAGACTGACTCTTCTCACTGTCTATGTTTTGAACCATTCCTGTGACGCTAGTTACAGATTCCGATGCTTCACTTCAGGTTTACTGTATCCCTCCGACGATCTTATTGACGATGAAACACAGAAATTGCATCAGAATTAAACAGAAACGGCAAATTGGCGACTAAAGTACAAGAAGACTGACTCTTCTTACTTATTAGGTTTGGAACCAATCCTGTGACACTAGTTATAGATTCCGATGCTTCATTTCAGGTATACTGTATCCTATGGACCTTCTTATTTACGATGAAACACAGAAAGTGCAACGGAATTAAATAGTAAAAGCACAATGCCGAATTAAGTAGAAGAAGACAGACTCTCCGTACTGTCTATGGTTTGAACCATTCCTGTGACACTAGTTACAGATTCCGATCCTTCACTTCATTTTTACTGTATCCCTCTGACCTTCTTGTTGACGATGAAACACCGAAATTGCATCGGAATTAAATACAAAAGGCACAATGCTGACTTAAGTACAAGAAGACTGACCCTTGTTACTGTCCATGTATTGATCCATTCCTGTGACACTAGTTATAGATTCCGTTGCTTCACTTCAGGTTTACAGTATCCCTTGGACCTTCTTATTGACGATGTAACACAGAAATTGCATCGGAATTAAATAGAAAAGGCACAATTCCGATTTAAGTACAAAAAGACTGACTCTTCTTACTGTCTATGGTTTGAACCATTCCTGTGACACTAGTTATAGATTCCAATGCTTCACTTCCGGTGTACTGCATCCCTTGGACCCTGTTATTGACGATGAAACACGGAAACTGCATCGGAATTAACTAGAAAAGGCACAATGCCGACTTCAGTACAAGAAGACTGACTCTTCTTACTGTCTATGTTTTGAACCATTCCTGTGACACTAGTTATAGATTCCAATGCTTCACTTCAGGTGTACTGCATCCCTTGGACCTTGTTATTGACGATGAATCACGGAAACTGCATCGGAAGTAACTAGAAAAGGCACAATGCCGACTTAAGTACAAGAAGACTGACTCTTCTTACTCTCTATGTTTTGAACCATTCCTGTGACACTAGTTATAGAATCCGATGCCTCACTGCAGGTTTATTGTATCCCTCTGACCTTCTTATTGACGATGAAACACAGAAATGGCATCGGAATTAAATAGAAAAGGCACAATGCCGACTTAAGTACAAGAAGACCGACTCTTCCTACTATCTATGATTTGAACGCTTCCTGTGACACTAGTTATAGATTCCGATGCTTCACTTCAGGTTTACTGTATCCCTCTGATCTTCTTATTGACGTTGAAACACAGAAATTGCATCGGAATTAAATACAAAACGCACAATGCCGACTCAAGTACAAGAAGACTGACTCTTCCTACTGTCTATGTTTTGAACCATTCCTGTGACACTAGTTATAGATTCCGATGCTTAACTTCAGGTTTACTGTATCCCTCTGACCTTCTTATTGACGATGAAACACAGAAATTGCTTCGGAATTGAATAGAAAAGGCACAATGCTGACTTAAGTACAAGAAGACTGACACACTGTCTATGATTTGAACCATTCGTGAGACACTAGTTATAGATTCCGATGCTTCACTTCAGGTTTACTGTATCCCTTTTACCTTCTTATTGACGATGAAACACAGAAATTGTACCGGAATTAAATACATAAGGCACAATGCCGACTTATGTACAAAAGACTGACTCATCTTACTGTCTATGTTTTGAACCATTCCTGTGACACTAGTTATAGATTACGATGCTTCACTTCAGGTGTACTGTATCACTTGGACTTTCTTATTGACGATGAAACACAGAAATTGCATCGGAATTAAATAGAAAAGGCACAATGCCGACTTAAGTACAAGTAGACTGACTCTTCTTAAAGTCTATGTTTTGAACCACTCCTGTGACACTAGTTATAGATTCTGATGCTCCACTTCATGTATACTGTGTCCTTCTGACCGTCTTATTGACGACGAAACACAGAAACATTATCGGAATTAAATACAAAAGGCACAATGCCGACTTAAGTACAAGAAGACAGACCCTTCTTACTGACTATGTTTTGAACCATTCCTGTGACACTAGTTATAGATTCCGATGCTTCACTTCAGGTTTACGGTATTCCTCTGACCTTCTTATTGACGATGAAACACAGAAATTGCATCGGAATTCAATTAAAAGGCACAATGCCGATTTAAGGACAAGAAGACTGACTCTTCTTACTGACTATGTTTGAACCATTCCTGAGACACTAGTTACAGATTCCGATGCTTCACTTCAGGTTTACTGTATTCCTCTGACCCTCTTATTGACGATGAAACACAGAAATTGCATCGGAATTAAATACAAAAGGCACAATGCCGACTTAAGTACAAGAAGACTGGCTCTTCTTACTGTCTATGTTTGAACAATTCCTGTGACACTAGTTAAAGATTCCGATGCTGCACTTCAGGTTTACTGTATCCCTTGGACCTTCTTATCGACGATGAAACACAGAAATTGCATCGGAATTATATACAAAAGGCACAATGCCGACTTAAGTACAAGAAGACTGACTCTTCTTAGTGTCTATGATATGAACCATTCCTGCGACACTAGTTATAGATTTCGATGATTCACTTCGGGTTTACTGTTTAGTTGGACCTTCGTATTGACGATGAAACACAGAAATTGCATCGGAATTAAATGGAAAAGGCACAATGCCGACTTAAGTACAAGAAGACTGACTCTTCTTACTGACTATGTTTGGAACCATTCCTGTGACACTAGTTATAGATTCCGACGCCTCACTGCAGGTTTACTGTATTCCTCTGACCTTCTTATTGACGATGAATCTCAGAAATTGCATCGGAATTAACTAGAAAAGGCACAATGCCGACTTAAGTACAAGAAGACTGACTCTTCTCACTGTCTATGTTTTGAACCATTCCTGTGACGCTAGTTACAGATTCTGATGCTTCACTTCAGGTTTACTGTATCCCTCTGTCCAACTTAATGACGATGAAACACAGAAATTGCATTGGAATTAAATAGAAAAAGCACAATGCCGACTTAAGTACAAGAAGACTGACTCTTGCAACTGTCTATGCTTTGAACCATTCCTGTGACACTAGTTGTAGATTCCGATGCTTCACTTCAGGTTTACTGTATCCCTCTGACCTTCTTATTGACGATGAAACACAGAAATTGCATCGGAATTAAATACAAAAGGCATAATGGCGACTTAAGTACAAGAAGACTGACTCTTCTTACTGTCTCTGTTTTTAACCATTCCTGTGACGTTAGATACAGATTCCGATGCTTCACTTCAGGTTTACTGCATCCCTCTGACCTTCTTATTGACGATGAAACACAGAAATTGCATCGGATTTAAATACAAAAGGCACAATGTCGACTTAAGTACAAGAAGACTGACTCTTCTTACTGACTCTGTTTTGAACCATTCCTGTGACACTAGTTATAGATTCCGGAGATTCACTTCAGGTTTACTGTAACCCTTGGACCATCTTATTGACGATGAAACACAGAAATTTCATCGGAATTAAATAGAAATGGCACAATCCCGACTTAAGTACAAGAAGACTGACTCTTCATACTGACTATGTTTGGAACCATTCCTGTGACACTAGTTGCAGATTCCGATGCTTCACTTCAGGTTTACTGTAACCCTCCGACGATCTTATTGACGATGAAACACAGAAATTGCATCGGAATTAAATAGAAACGGCAAATTGGCGACTTAAGTACAAGAAGACTGACTCTTCTTACTTATTAGGTTTGGAACCAATCCTGTGACACTAGTTATAGATTCCGATGCTTCATTTCAGGTATACTGTATCCTATGGACCTTCTTATTTACGATGAAACACAGAAAGTGCAACGGAATTAAATAGTAAAGGCACAATGCCGAATTAAGTAGAAGAAGACAGACTCTTCGTACTGTCTATGGTTTGAACCATTCCTGTGACACTAGTTACAGATTCCGATCCTTCACTTCAGGTTTACTGTATCCCTCTGATCTTCTTATTGACGTTGAAACACAGAAATTGCATCGGAATTAAATACAAAACGCACAATGCCGACTCAAGTACAAGAAGACTGACTCTTCCTACTGTCTATGTTTTGAACCATTCCTGTGACACTAGTTATAGATTCCGATGCTTAACTTCAGGTTTACTGTATCCCTCTGACCTTCTTATTGACGATGAAACACAGAAATTGCTTCGGAATTGAATAGAAAAGGCACAATGCTGACTTAAGTACAAGAAGACTGACACACTGTCTATGATTTGAACCATTCGTGAGACACTAGTTATAGATTCCGATGCTTCACTTCAGGTTTACTGTATCCCTTGGACCTTCTTATTGACGATGAAACACAGAAATTGTACCGGAATTAAATACATAAGGCACAATGCCGACTTATGTACAAAAGACTGACTCATCTTACTGTCTATGTTTTGAACCATTCCTGTGACAATAGTTATAGATTCCGATGCTACACTTCAGGTTTACTGTATCCCGTGGACCTTCTTATTGACGATGAAACACAGAAATGGCATCGGAATTAAATACAAAAGGCACAATGCCGACTTAAGAACAAGAAGACTGACTCTTCTTACTGACTGTCATTTGAACGATTCCTGTGACACTAGTTATAGATTGCCAAGCTTCACTTCAGGTATACTGTATCCCTCTGACCTTCTTATTGACGATGGAACACAGATATTTCATCAGAAATAAATACAAAAGGCACAATGCCGACTTAAGTACAAGAAGACTGACTCTTCTTACTGTTTATGATTTGAACCATTCCTGTGACACTAGTTATAGATTCCGATGCTTCACTTCAGGTGTACTGTATCCCTTGGACCTTCTTATTGACGATGAGACACAGAAATTACATCGGAATTAAATACAAAAGGCACAATGCCGACATAACTACAAGTAGACTGACTCTTCTTACTGTCAATGTTTTGAACCAGTCCTGTGACACTAGCTATGGGTTCTGATGCTTCACTTCAGGTTTAATGTATACCTCTGACCTTCTTATTGACGATGAAACACAGAAATTGCATTGGAATTAAATACAAAAGGCACAATGCCGACTTAAGTACAAGAAGACAGATTCTTCTTACTGTATATGATTTGAATCATTCCTGTGACGCTAGTTACAGATTCCGATGCTACCCTTCAGGTTTTCTGTATCCCTTTTACCTTCTTATTGACGATGAAACACAGATATTGCATCGGAATTAAATACAAAAGGCACAATGCCGACTTAAGTACAAGAAGACTGACTCTTCTTACTGTCTAAGTTTTGAACCATTCCTGTGACACTAGTTATAGATTCCGATGCTTCACTTCATGTTTACTGTATACCTCTGACCTTCTTATTGACGATGAACCACAGAAATTACATCGGAATTAAATAGAAAAGGCACAATGCCCACTTATGTACAAGAAGACTGACTAATCTTAATGTCTATGTTTTAACTATTCCTGTGTCACTAGTTATATATTCCGATGCTTCACTTCAGGTTTACTGTATACCTTGGACCTTCTTATTGACGACGAAACACAGAAATTGCATCGGAATTAAAGAAAAAAGGCACAATCCCGACTTGAGTACAAGAAGACTGACTCATCCTATTGTCTATGTTTTGAACCATTCCTGTGACACTAGTTATAGATTCCGATGCTACACTTCAGGTTTACTGTATCCCTTGGACCTTCTTATTGACGATGAAACACAGAAATGGCATCGGAATTAAATACAAAAGGCACAATGCCGACTTAAGAACAAGAAGACTGACTCTTCTTACTGACTGTCATTTGAACGATTACTATGACACTAGTTATAGATTGCCAAGCTTCACTTCAGGTATACTGTATCCCTCTGACCTTCTTATTGACGATGGAACACAGATATTGCATCAGAAATAAATACAAAAGGCACAATGCCGACTTAAGTACAAGTAGACTGACTCTTCATACTGTCTATGATTTGAACCGATCCTGTGACACTAGTTATAGCTTCCGATGCTGCACTTCATATTTACTGTATCCCTTGGACCTTCTTATTGACGATGAAACACCGAAATTGCATCGGAATTAAATACGAGAGGCACAATGCCGACTTAAGTACAAGAAGACTGACTCCTCTTACTGTCTGTGTTTTGAACCATTCCTGTGACACTAGTTATAGATTCCGATGCTTCACTTCAGGTGTACTGCATCCCTTGTACCTTCTATTTGACGATGAAACACAGAAATTGCATCGGAATTAAATGGAAAAGGCAGAATGCCGACTTAAGTACAAGAAGACTGACTCCTGTTCCTGACTATGTTTGAACCATTCCTGTGACACTAGTTATAGATTCCGATGCCTCACTTCAGGTTTACTGTATCCCTTGGGCCTTCTTAATGACGATGAAACACAGAAATTGCATCGGAATTAAATACAAAAGGCACAATGCCGCCTTAAGTACAAGTAGTCTGACTCTTCCTACTGTCTATGTTTTGAACCATTCCTGTGACACTAGTTATAGATTGCGATGCTTCACTTCAGGTATACTGTATCCCTCTGACCTTCTTATTGACGATTGAACACAGAAATTGCATCGGCATTAAATAGAAAAGCCACAATGCCGACTTAAGTACAAGAAGACTGACTCTTCATACTGTCTATACTTTGAACCGAACCTGTGACACTAGTTATAGCTTCCGATGCTTCACTTCAGGTTTACTGTATCCCTTGGACCTTCTTATTGACGATGAAACACCGAAATTGCATCGGAATTAAATACGAAAGGCACAATGCCGACTTAAGTACAAGAAGACTGACTCTTCTTACTGTCTATGTTTGAACTATTCCTGTGACACTAGTTATAGATTCCGAAGCTTCACTTTAGGTTTACTGTATCCATTGGACCTTCTTATTGACGATGAAAAACAGAAATTGCATCGGAATTAAATATAAAAGGCACAATGCCGCTTTAAGTACAAGTAGTCTGACTCTTCCTACTGTCTATGTTTTAAACCATTCCTGTGACACTAGTTATAGATTCCGATGCTTCACTTCAGGTTTACTGTATCCCTCTGACCTTCTTATTGACGATGAAGTTCAACAATTGCATCGGAATTAAATACAATAGGCACAATGCCGACTTAAGTACAAGAAGACTGATTCTTCTTACAGTCTATGTTTTGAACCATTCCTGTGACACTAGTTATAGATTCCGATGCCTCACTTCAGGTTTACTGTATGCCTTGGAACTTCTTATTGACGATGAAACACAGAAATTGCATCGGAATTAAATACAATAGGCACAATGCCGACTTAAGTGCAAGTAGTCTGACTCTTTCTACTGTCTATGTTTTAAACCATTCCTGTGGCACTAGTTATAGATTCCGATGCTTCACTTCAGGTTTACTGTATCCCTCTGACCTTCTTATTAACGATGAAACACAGAAATTGCGCCGGAATTAAATACAAAATTCACAATGCCGACTTAAGTACAAGAAGACTGACTCTTCTTACTGACTATGTTTTGAACCATTCCTGTGACACTAGTTATAGATTGCGATGCTTCACTTCAGGTATACTGTATCCCTCTGACCTTCTTATTGACGATGGAACACAAAAATTGCATCGGAATTAAACTGAAAAGGCACAATGCCGACTTAAGTACAAGAAGACTGACTCTTTATACTGTCTATGTTTTGAACCGATCCTGTGACACTAGTTATAGATTCCGATGCTTCATTTCAGGTTTACTGTATCCATCTGACCTTCTTATTGACGATGAAACACAGATATTGGATCGGAATTAAATACAAAAGGCACAATGCCGACTTAAGTACAACAAGACTGACTCTTCCTACTGTCTATGTTTTTAACCAGTCCTGTGAACTAGTCATAGATTCCGATGTTTCACTTCGGGTTTACTGTATCCCTCTGACCTTCTTATTGAGGATGAAACACAGAAATTGCATCGGAGTTAAATGCAAATGGCACAATGCCGACTTAAGTACAAGAAGACTGACTCTTTTTTCTGACTATGTTTGAACCATTCCTGTGACACTAGTTTTAGATTCCGATGCCTCACTTCAGGTTAACTGTATCCCTTGGACCTTCTTATTGACGATGAAACACAGAAATTGCATCGGAATTAAATACAATAGGCACAATGCCGACTTAAGTGCAAGTAGGTTGACTCTTCAAACTGTCTATGATTTGAACCATTCCTGTGACACTAGTTATAGATTCCGATGCTTCACTTCAGGTGTACTGTATCCCTGTGACCTTCTTATTGACGATGAAACACAGAAATTGCATCGGAATGAAATAGAAAGGGCACAATGCTGACGTAAGTACAAGAAGACTGACTCTTCTTACTGTTTAAGATTTGAACCAATCCTGTGACACATGTTATGGATTCTGATCCTTCACTTCAGATATACTGAATCCTTCTGACCTTCTTCTTGACGATGAAACACGGAAATTGCATCGGAATTAAGTACTAAAGGCACAATGCCGACTTAAGTACAAGAAGACTGATATTTTTTCTGACTATGTTCGAACCATTCCTGTGACACTAGTTTTAGATTCCGATGCCTCACTTCAGGTTTACTGTATCCCTTGGACCTACTTATTGACGATGAAACACAGAAATTGCATCGGAATTAAATACAATAGGCACAATGCCGACTTAAGTGCAAGTAGTCTGACCCTTCCTACTGTCTATGTTTTATACCATTCCTGTGACACTAGTTATAGATTCCGATGCTTCACTTCAGGTTTACTGTATCCCTGTGACCTTCTTAGCGACGACGAAAACCAGAAATTGCATCGGAATTAAATAGAAAAGGCACAATTCCGACTTAAGTACAAGAAGACAGATTCTTCTTACTGTCTATGATTTGAACCATTCCTGTGACGCTAGTTACAGATTTCGAAGGTTCACTTCAGGATTACTGTATCCCTTGGACCTTCTTATTTACGATGAAACACAGATATTGCATCGGAATTAAATACAAAAGGCACAATGCCAACTTAAGTACAAGAAGACTCACTCTTCTTACTGACTATGTTTTGAACCATTCCTGTGACACTAGTTAGAGATTCCGATGCCTCACTTCAGGGTTACTGTATACCTCTGACCTGCTTATTAACGATGAAACACGGAAATTGCGTCGGAATTAAATACAAAATTCACAATGCCGCCTTAAGCACAAGAAGACTGACTCTTTTTACTGACTATGTTTTGAACCGTTCCTGTGACACTAGTTATAGATTGCGATGCTTCACTTCAGGTATACTGTATCCCTCTGACCTTCTTATTGACGATGGAATACAGAAATTGCATCGGAATTAAATAGAAAAGCCACTATGCCGACTTAAGTGCAAGAAGACTGACTCTTCATACTGTCCATGATTTGAACCGATCCTGTGGCACTAGTTATAGCTTCCGATGCTTCACTTCAGGTTTACTGTATCCCTTGGACCTTCTTATTGACGATGAAACACAGAAATGGCATCGGAATTAAATACAAAAGGCACAACGCCGACTTAAGTACAAGAAGACTGACTCTTCTTACAGCCTATGTTTTGAACAATTCCTGTGACACTAGTTATAGATTCCGATGCTTCACTTCAGGTTTACTGTATCCCTTGGACCTTGTTATCGACGATGAAACACAGATATTGCATCGGAATTAAATACAAAAGCAACAATGCCGTCTGAAGTACAAGAAGACTGACTCTTTTTACTGTCTATGTTTTGAACCATTCCTGTGCCACTAGTTATAGATTCCGATGCCTCACTTCAGGTTTACTGTATCCCTTTTACCTTCTTATTGACGATGAAACACAGAAATTGCATCGGAATTAAATACAATAGGCACAATGCCGACTTAAGTGCAAGTAGTCTGACTCTTCCTACTGTCTATGTATTAAAACATTCCTGTGACACTAGTTATAGATTCCGATGCTTCACTTCAGGTTTACTGTATCTCTCTGACCTTCTTAGCAACGATGAAAACCAGAAATTGCATCGGAATTAAATAGAAAAGGCACAATGCCGACTTAAGTACAAAAAGACAGATTCTTCTTACTGTCTATGATTTAAACCATTGCTGTGACGCTAGTTACAGATTCCGAAGCTTCACTTCAGGATTACTGTATCCCTTGGACCTTCTTATTTACGATGAAACACAGATATTGCATCGGAATTAAATCCAAAAGGCACAATGCCGACTTAAGTACAAGAAGACTCACTTTTCTTACTGACTATGTTTTGAACCATTCCTGTGACACTAGTTAGAGATTCCGATGCCTCACTTCAGGGTTACTGTATACCTCTGACCTTCTTATTAACGATGAAACACAGAAATTGCGTCGGAATTAAATACAAAATTCACAATGCCGACTTAAGTACAAGAAGACTGACTCTTCTTACTGACTATGTTTTGAACCACTCCTGTGACACTAGTTATAGATTGCGATGCTTCACTTCAGGTATACTGTAT
Organism: Schistocerca piceifrons; assembly: GCF_021461385.2. Taxonomy (NCBI): domain Eukaryota; kingdom Metazoa; phylum Arthropoda; class Insecta; order Orthoptera; family Acrididae; genus Schistocerca; species Schistocerca piceifrons. The sequence goes on along the minus strand of NC_060139.1, from coordinate 1,134,702,362 downwards.
CCCTCTGACCTTCTTATTGACGATGGAACACAGAAATTGCATCGGAATTAAATAGAAAAGGCACAATGCCGACTTAAGTACAAGAAGACTGACTCTTCATACTGTCTACGCTTTGAACCGATCCTGTGACACTAGTTATAGATTCCGATGCTTCATTTCAGGTTTACTGTATCCATGTGACCTTCTTATTGACGATGAAACACAGATATTGGATCGGAATTAAATACAAAAGGCACAATGCCGACTTAAGTACAAGAAGACTGACTCTTCCTACTGTCTATGTTTTTAACCAGTCCAGTGACACTAGTTATAGATTCCGATGTTTCACTTCGGGTTTACTGTATCCCTCTGACCTTCTTATTGACGATGAAACACAGATATTGCATCGGAATTAAATGCAAATGGCACAATGCCGACTTAAGTACAAGAAGACTGACTCTTATTTCTGACTATGTTTGAACAATTCCTGTGACACTAGTTTTAGATTCCGATGCCTCACGTCCGGTTTACTGTATCCCTTGGACCTCCTTATTGACGATGAAACACAGAAATTGCATCGGAATTAAATACAATAGGCACAATGCCGACTTAAGTACATGAAGACTGACTCTTCAATCTGTCTATGTTTTGAACCGATCCTGTGACACTAGTTATAGCTTCCGATGTTTCACTTCAGGTTTACTGTATCCCTTGGACCTTCTTATTAACGATGAAACACCGAAATTGCATAGGAATTAAATACGAAAGGCACAATGCCGACTTAAGTACAAGAAGACTGACTCTTCTTACTGTCTATGATTTGAACCATTCCTGTGACACTAGTTATAGATTCCGATGCCTCATTTCAGGTTTACTGTATCCCTCGGACCTTCTTATTGACGATGAAACACAGATATTGCATCGGAATTAAATACAATAGGCACAATGCCGACTTAAGTGCAAGTAGTCTGACTCTTCCTACTGTCTATGTTTTAAACCATTCCTGTGACACTAGTTATAGATTCCGATGCTTCACATCAGGTCTACTGTATCCCTCTGACCTTCTTATTGACGATGGAATACAGAAATTGCATCGGAATTAAATAGAAAAGCCACTATGCCGACTTAAGTGCAAGAAGACTGACTCTTCATACTGTCCATGTTTTGAACCGATCCTGTGGCACTAGTTATAGCTTCCGATGCTTCACTTCAGGTTTACTGTATCCCTTGGACCATCTTATTGACGATGAAACACAGAAATGGCATGGGAATTAAATACAAAGGCACAATGCCGACTTAAGTACAAGAAGACTGACTCTTTTTACTGTCTATGTTTTGAACCATTCCTGTGCCACTAGTTATAGATTCCGATGCCTCACTTCAGGTTTACTGTATCCCTTTTACCTTCTTATTGACGATGAAAAACAGAAATTGCATCGGAATTAAATACAATAGGCACAATGCCGACTTAAGTGCAAGTAGTCTGACTCTTCCTACTGTCTATGTAATAAAACATTCCTGTGACACTAGTTATAGATTCCGATGCTTCACTTCAGGTTTACTGTATCCCTCTGACCTTCTTAGCAACGATGAAAACCAGAAATTGCATCGGAATTAAATAGAAAAGGCACAATGCCGACTTAAGTACAAGAAGACAGATTCTTCTTACTGTCTATGATTTGAACCATTGCTGTGACGCTAGTTACAGATTCCGAAGCTTCACTTCAGGATTACTGTATCCCTTGGACCTTCTTATTTACGATGAAACACAGATATTGCATCGGAATTAAATCCAAAAGGCACAATGCCGACTTAAGTACAAGAAGACTCACTTTTCTTACTGACTATGTTTTGAACCATTCCTGTGACACTAGTTAGAGATTCCGATGCCTCACTTTAGGGTTACTGTATACCTCTGACCTTCTTATTAACGATGAAACACAGAAATTGCGTCGGAATTAAATACAAAATTCACAATGCCGACTTAAGTACAAGAAGACTGACTCTTCTTACTGACTATGTTTTGAACCACTCCTGTGACACTAGTTATAGATTGCGATGCTTCACTTCAGGTATACTGTATCCCTCTGACCTTCTTATTGACGATGGAACACAGAAATTGCATCGGAATCAAATAAAAAAGGCACAATGCCGACTTAAGTACAAGAAGACTGACTCTTCATACTGTCTATGTTTTGAACCGATCCTGTGACACTAGTTATAGATTCCGATGCTTCATTTCAGGTTTACTGTATCCATCTGACCTTCTTATTGACGATGAAACACAGATATTGGATCGGAATTAAATACAAAAGGCACAATGCCGACTTAAGTACAAGAAGACTGACTCTTCCTACTGTCTATGTTTTTAACCAGTCCAGTGACACTAGTTATAGATTCCGATGTTTCACTTCGGGTTTACTGTATCCCTCTGACCTTCTTATTGACGATGAAGCAAAGATATTGCATCGGAATTAAATGCAAATGGCACAATGCCGACTTAAATACAAGAAGACTGACTCTTTTTTCTGACTATGTTTGAACCATTCCTGTGACACTAGTTTTAGATTCCGATGCCTCACGACCGGTTTACTGTATCCCTTGGACCTTCTTATTGACGATGAAACACAGAAATTGCATCGGAATTAAATACAATAGGCACAATGCCGACTTAAGTACAAGAAGACTGACTCTTCAATCTGTCTATGTTTTGAACCGATCCTGTGACACTAGTTATAGCTTCCGATGTTTCACTTCAGGTTTACTGTATCCCTTGGACCTTCTTATTGACGATGAAACACCGAAATTGCATAGGAATTAAATACGAAAGGCACAATGCCGACTTAAGTACAAGAAGACTCACTCTTCTTACTGTCTATGTTTTGAACCATTCCTGTGACACTAGTTATAGATTCCGATACCTCATTTCAGGTTTACTGTATCCCTCGGACCTTCTTATTGACGATGAAACACAGAAATTGCATCGGAATTAAATACAATAGGCACAATGCCGACTTAAGTGCAAGTAGTCTGACTCTTCCTACTGTCTATGTTTTAAACCATTCCTGTGACACTAGTTATAGATTCCGATGCTTCACATCAGGTCTACTGTATCCCTCTGACCTTCTTAGCGACGATGAAAACCAGAAATTGCATCGGAATTAAATAGAGAAGGCACAATGCCGACTTAAGTACAAGAAGACAGATTCTTCTTACTGTCTATGATTTGAACCATTCCTGTGACGCTAGTTACAGATTCCGAAGCTTCACTTCAGGATTACTGTATCCCTTGGACCTTCTTATTTACGATGAAACACAGATATTGCATCTGAATTAAATCCAAAAGGCACAATGCCGACATAAGTACAAGAAGACTCACTCTTCTTACTGACTATGTTTTGAACCATTCCTGTGGCACTAGTTATAGATTCCGATGCTTCACTTCAGGTTTACTGTATCCCTCTGACCTTCTTAGCAACGATGAAAACCAGAAATTGCATCGGAATTAAATAGAAAAGGCACAATGCCGACTTAAGTACAAGAAGACGGATTCTTCTTACTGTCTATGATTTGAACCATTGCTGTGACGCTAGTTACAGATTCCGAAGCTTCACTTCAGGATTACTGTATCCCTTGGACCTTCTTATTTACGATGAAACACAGATATTGCATCGGAATTAAATCCAAAAGGCACAATGCCGACTTAAGTACAAGAAGACTCACTCTTCTTACTGACTATGTTTTGAACCATTCCTGTGACACTAGTTAGAGATTCCGATGCCTCACTTCAGGGTTACTGTATACCTCTGACCTTCTAATTAACGATGAAACACAGAAATTGCGTCGGAATTAAATACAAAATTCACAATGCCGACTTAAGTACAGGAAGACTGACTCTTCTTACTGACTATGTTTTGAACCATTCCTGTGACACTAGATATAGATTGCGATGCTTCACTTCAGGTATACTGTATCCCTCTGACCTTCTTATTGACGATGGAACACAGATATTGCATCGGAATTAAACTGAAAAGGCACAATGCCGACTTAAGTACAAGAAGACTGACTCTTTATACTGTCTATATTTTGAACCGATCCTGTGACACTAGTTATAGTTTCCGATGCTTCATTTCAGGTTTACTGTATCCATCTGACCTTCTTATTGACGATGAAACACAGATATTGGATTGGAATTAAATACAAAAGGCACAATGCCGACTTAAGTACAACAAGACTGACTCTTCCTACTGTCTATGTTTTTAACCAGTCCCGTGAACTAGTTATAGATTCCGATGTTTCACTTCGGGTTTACTGTATCCCTCTGACCTTCTTATTGACGATGAAACACAGAAATTGCATCGGAAATAAATGCAAATGGCACAATGCCGACTTAAGTACAAGAAGACTGACTCTTTTTTCTGACTATGTTTGAACCATTCCTGTGACACTAGTTTTAGATTCCGATGCCTCACTTCAGGTTTACTGTATCCCTTGGACCTTCTTATTGACGATGAAACACAGAAATTGCATCGGAATTAAATACAATAGGCACAATGCCGACTTAAGTGCAAGTAGGTTGACTCTTCAAACTGTCTATGATTTGAACCATTCCTGTGACACTAGTTATAGATTCCGATGCTTCACTTCAGGTGTACTGTATCCCTGTGACCTTCTTATTGACGATAAAACACAGAAATTGCATCGGAATGAAATAGAAAGGGCACAATGCTGACTTAAGTACAAGAAGACTGACTCTTCTTACTGTTTAAGATTTGAACCAATCCTGTGACACATGTTATGGATTCTGATCCTTCACTTCAGATATACTGAATCCTTCTGACATTCTTCTTGACGATGAAACACGGAAATTGCATCGGAATTAAGTACTAAAGGCACAATGCCGACTTAAGTACAAGAAGACTGATCTTTTTTTTCTGACTATGTTCGAACCATTCCTGTGACACTAGTTTTAGATTCCGATGCCTCACTTCAGGTTTACTGTATCCCTTGGACCTACTTATTGACGATGAAACACAGAAATTGCATCGGAATTAAATACAATAGGCACAATGCCGACTTAAGTGCAAGTAGTCTGACCCTTCCTACTGTCTATGTTTTATACCATTCCTGTGACACTAGTTATAGATTCCGATGCCTCACTTCAGGTTTACTGTATCCCTGTGACCTTCTTAGCGACGACGAAAACCAGAAATTGCATCGGAATTAAATAGAAAAGGCACAATTCCGACTTAAGTACAAGAAGACAGGTTCTTCTTACTGTCTATGATTTGAACCATTCCTGTCACGCTAGTTACAGATTTCGAAGGTTCACTTCAGGATTACTGTATCCCTTGGACCTTCTTATTTACGATGAAACACAGATATTGCATCGGAATTAAATACAAAAGGCACAATGCCAACTTAAGTACAAGAAGACTCACTCTTCTTACTGACTATGTTTTGAACCATTCCTGTGACACTAGTTAGAGATTCCGATGCCTCACTTCAGGGTTACTGTATACCTCTGACCTGCTTATTAACGATGAAACACGGAAATTGCGTCGGAATTAAATACAAAATTCACAATGCCGCCTTAAGCACAAGAAGACTCACTCTTCTTACTGACTATGTTTTGAACCATTCCTGTGACACTAGTTATAGATTCCGATGCCTCACTTCAGGTTTACTGTATCCCTTTTACCTTCTTATTGACGATGAAACACAGAAATTGCATCGGAATTAAATACAATAGGCACAATGCCGACTTAAGTGCAAGTAGTCTGACTCTTCCTACTGTCTATGTATTAAAACATTCTTGTGACACTAGTTATAGATTCCGATGCTTCACTTCAGGTTTACTGTATCCCTCTGACCTTCTTAGCAACGATGAAAACCAGAAATTGCATCGGAATTAAATAGAAAAGGCACAATGCCGACTTAAGTACAAGAAGACAGATTCTTCTTACTGTCTATGATTTGAACCATTGCTGTGACGCTAGTTACAGATTCCGAAGCTTCACTTCAGGGTTACTGTATCCCTTGGACCTTCTTATTTACGATGAAACACAGATATTGCATCGGAATTAAATCCAAAAGGCACAATGCCGACTTAAGTACAAGAAGACTCACTTTTCTTACTGACTATGTTTTGAACCATTCCTGTGACACTAGTTAGAGATTCCGATGCCTCACTTCAGGGTTACTGTATACCTCTGACCTTCTTATTAACGATGAAACACAGAAATCGCGTCGGAATTAAATACAAAATTCACAATGCCGACCTAAGTACAAGAAGACTGACTCTTCTTACTGACTATGTTTTGAACCACTCCTGTGACACTAGTTATAGATTGCGATGCTTCACTTCAGGTATACTGTATCCCTCTGACCTTCTTATTGACGATGGAACACAGAAATTGCATCGGAATTAAATAGAAAAGGCACAATGCCGACTTAAGTACAAGAAGACTGACTCTTCATACTGTCTATGTTTTGAACCGATCCTGTGACACTAGTTATAGATTCCGATGCTTCATTTCAGGTTTACTGTATCCATCTGACCTTCTTATTGACGATGAAACACAGATATTGGATCGGAATTAAATACAAAAGGCACAATGCCGACATAAGTACAAGAAGACTGACTCTTCCTACTGTCTATGTTTTTAAGCAGTCCAGTGACACTAGTTATAGATTCCGATGTTTCACTTCGGGTTTACTGTATACCTCTGACCTTCTTATTGACGATGAAACACAGATATTGCATCGGAATTAAATGCAAATGGCACAATGCCGACTTAAGTACAAGAAGACTGACTCTTTTTTCTGACTATGTTTGAACCATTCCTGTGACACTAGTTTTAGATTCCGATGCCTCACGTCCGGTTTACTGTATCCCTTGGACCTTCTTATTGACGATGAAACACAAAATTGCATCGGAATTAAATACAATAGGCACAATGCCGACTTAAGTACAAGAAGACAGATTCTTCTTACTGTCTATGATTTGAACCATTCCTGTGACGCTAGTTACAGATTCCGAAGCTTCACTTCAGGATTACTGTATCCCTTGGACCTTCTTATTTACGATGAAACACAGATATTGCATCTGAATTAAATCCAAAAGGCACAATGCCGACATAAGTACAAGAAGACTCACTCTTCTTACTGACTATGTTTTGAACCATTCCTGTGACACTAGTTAGAGATTCCGATGCCTCACTTCAGGGTTACTGTATACCTCTGACCTTATTATTAACGATGAAACACAGAAATTGCGTCGGAATTACATACAAAATTCACAATGCCGACTTAAGTACAAGAGGAATGACTCTTCTTACTGACTATGATTTGAACAATTCCTGTGACACTAGTTATCGATTCCGATGCTTCACTTCAGGTTTACTGTATCCCTTGGACCTTCTTATTGACGATAGAAAACAGAAATTGCATCGGACTTAAATTCAAAAGGCACAATGCCGCTTTAAGTACAAGTAGTCTGACTCTCCCTACTGTCTATGTTTTAAACCATTCCTGTGACACTAGTTATAGATTCCGATGCTTCACTTCAGTTTTACTGTATCCCTCTGACCTTCTTATTGACGATGGAACACAGAAATTGCATCGGAATTAAATAGAAAAGGCACAATGCCGACTTAAGTACAAGAAGACTGACTCTTCATACTGTCTATGTTTTGAACCTATCCTGTGACACTAGTTATAGATTGCGATGCTTCATTTCAGGTTTACTGTATCCATCTGACCTTCTTATTCACGATGAAACACAGATATTGGATCGGAATTAAATACAAAAGGCACAATGCCGACTTAAGTACAAGAAGACTGACTCTTCCTACTGTCTATGTTTTTAACCAGTCCTGTGACACTAGTTATAGATTCCGATGATTCACTTCGGGTTTACTGTATCCCTCTGACCTTCTTATTGAAGATGAGACACAGAAATTGCATCGGAATTAAATGCAATTGGCACAATGCCGACTTAAGTACAAGAAGACTCACTCTTCTTACTGACTATGTTTTGAACCATTCCTGTGATACTAGTTAGAGATTCCGATGCCTCACTCAGGGTTACTGTATACCTCTGACCTTCTTATTAACGATGAAACACAGAAATTGCGTCGGAATTAAATACAAAATTCACAATGCCGCCTTAAGTACAAGAAGACTGACTCTTCTTACTGACTATGTTTTGAACGATTCCTGTGACACTAGTTATAGATTGCGATGCTTCACTTCAGGTATACTGTATCCCTCTGACCTTCTTATTGACGATGGAACACAGAAATTGCATCGGAATTAAATAGAAAAGGCACAATGCCGACTTAAATACAAGAAGACTGACTCTTCAATCTGTCTATGATTTGAACCGATCCTGTGACACTAGTTATAGCTTCCGATGCTTCACTTCAGGTTTACTGTATCCCTTGGACCTTCTTATTGACGATGAAACACCGAAATTGCATCGGAATTAAATACGAAAGGCACAATGCCGACTTAAGTACAAGTAGTCTGACTCTTCCTACTGTCTATGTTTTAAACCATTCCTGTGACACTAGTTATAGATTCCGATGCTTCATTTCAGGTTTACTGTATCCCTCTGACCTTCTTATTGACGATGAAACACAATAATTGCATCGGAATTAAATACAAAAGGCACAATGCCGACTTAAGTACAAGAAGACTGATTCTTCTTACAGTCAATGTTTTGAACCATTCCTGTGACACTAAATATAGATTGCGACGCTTCACTGCAGGTTTACTGTATCCCTTGGACATTCTTATTGTCGATGAAACACAGAAATGGCATCGGAATTAAATACAAAATGCACAATGCCGACTTAAGTACAAGAAGACTGACTCTTCTTACAGTCTATGTTTTGAACAATTCCTGTGACACTAGTTATAGATTCCGATGCTTCACTTCAGGCTTACTGTATCCCTTGGACCTTCTTATCGACGATGAAACCTGAAATTGCATCGGAATTAAAACACATTAGCCACAATGCCGTCTGAAGTACAAGAAGACTGACTCTTCTTACTGTCTATGTTTTGAACCATTCCTGTGACACTAGTTATAGATTCCGATGCCTCATTTCAGGTTTACTGTAATCCTTGGACCTTCTTATTGACGATGAAACATAGAAATTGCATCGGAATTAAATACAACAGGCACAATGCCGACTTAAGTGCAAGTAGTCTGACTCTTCCTACTGTCTATGTTTTAACCATTCCTGTGACACTAGTTATAGATTCCGATGCTTCACATCAGGTCTACTGTATCCCTCTGACCTTCTTAGCGACGATGAAATCCAGAAATTGCATCGGAATTAAATAGAGAAGGCACAATGCCGACTTAAGTACAAGAAGACAGATTCTTCTTACTGTCTATGATTTAAACCATTCCTGTGACGCTAGTTACAGATTCCGAAGCTTCACATCAGGATTACTGTATCCCTTGGACCTTCTTATTTACGATGAAACACAGATATTGCATCAAAATTAAATCCAAAAGGCACAATGCCGACTTAAGTACAAGAAGACTCACTCTTCTTACTGACTATGTTTTGAACCATTCCTGTGCCACTACTTAGAGATTCCGATGCCTCACTTCAGGGTTACTGTATACCTCCGACCTTCTTATTAACGTTGTAACACAGAAATTGCGTCGGAATTAAATACAAAATTCACAATGCCGACTTAAGTACAAGAAGACTGACTCTTCTTACTGACTATGTTTTGAACCATTCCTGTGACACTAGTTATAGATTGCGATGCTTCACTTCAGGTATACTGTATCCCTCGGACCTTCTTATTGACGATGGAACACAGAATTTGCATCGGAATTAAATAGAAAAGGCACAATGCCGACTTAAGTACAAGAAGACTGACTCTTCATACTGTCTATGTTTGAACCGATCCTGTGACACTAGTTATAGCTTCCGATGCTTCACTTCAGGTTTGCTGTATCCCTTGGACCTTCTTATTGACGATGAAATACCGAAATTGCATCGGAATTAAATACGAAAGGCACAATGCCGACTTAAGTACAAGAAGACTGACTCTTCTTACTGTCTATGTTTGAACTATTCCTGTGACACTAGTTATAGATTCCGATGCTTCACTTTAGGTTTACTGTATCCCTTGGACCTTCTTATTGACGATAGAAAACAGAAATTGCATCGGACATAAATTCAAAAGGCACAATGCTGCTTTAAGTACAAGTAGTCTGACTCATCCTACTGTCTATGTTTTAAACCATTCCTGTGACACTAGTTATAGATTCCGATGCTTCACTTCAGGTTTACTGTATCCATCTGACCTTCTTATTGACGATGAAACACAACAATTGCATCGGAATTAAATACAAAATGCACAATGCCGACTTAAGTATAAGAAGACTGATTCTTCTTACAGTCTATGTTTGAACCATTCCTGTGACACTAAATATAGATTCCGACGCTTCATTGCAGGTTTACTGTATTCCTTGGACATTCTTATTGACGATGAAACGCAGAAATGGCATAGGAATTAAAACACATTAGCCACAATGCCGTCTGAAGTAGAAGAAGACTGACTCTTCTTACTGTCTATGTTTCGAACCATTCCTGTGACACTAGTTATAGATTCCGATGCTTCACTTCAGGTTTACTGTATCTCTTGGACCTTCTTATTTACGATGAAACACAGATATTGCATCGGAATTAAATCCAAAAGGCACAATGCCGACTGAAGTACAAGAAGACTCACTCTTCTTACTGACTATGTTTTGAACCATTCCTGTGACACTAGTTAGAGATTCCGATGCCTCACTTCGGGGTTACTGTATAACTCTGACCTTCTTATTAACGATGAAACACAGAAATTGCGTGGGAATTAAATACAAAATTCACAATGCCGAATTAAGTACAAGAAGACTGACTCTTCTTACTGACTATGTTTTGAACCATTCCTGTGACACTAGTTATAGATTGCGATGCTTCACTTCATGTTTACTGTATACCTCTGACCTTCTTGTTGACGATGGAACACAGTAATTGCATCGGAATTAAATAGAAAAGGCACAATGCCGACTTAAGTACAAGAAGACTGACTCTTCATACTGTCTATGTTTTGAAACGATCCTGTGACACTAGTTATAGATTCCGATGCTTCATTTCAGGTTTACTGTATCCCTCGGACCTTCTTATTGACGATGAAACACAGAAATTGCATCTGAATTAAATGCAAAAGGCACAATGCCGACTCAAGTACAAGAAGACTGACTCTTCCTACTGTTTATGATTTGAACCATTCCTGTGACACTAGTTATAGATTCCGAGTCTTCACTTCAGGTGTACTGTATCCCTGTGACCTTCTTATTGACGATGAAACACAGAAATTCCATCGGAATGAAATAGAAAGGGCACAATGCTGACTTAAGTATAAGAAGACTGACTCTTCTTTTTGTTTATGATTTGAACCAATCCTTTGACACTAGTTATGGATTCTGATCCTTCACTTCAGGTATACTGTATCCTTCTGACCTTCTTCTTGACGATGTAACACGGAAATTGCATCGGAATTAAGTAGTAAACGCACAATGCCGACTTAAGTACTAGAAGACTGACTCTTTTTTCTGACTATGTTTGAACCATTCCTGTGACACTAGTTTTAGATTCCGATGCCTCACTTCAGGTTTACTGTATCCCTTGGAACTTCTTATTGACGATGAAACACAGAAATTGCATCGGAATTAAATACAATAGGCACAATGCGCACTTAAGTGCAAGTAGTCTGACTCTTCCTACTGTCTATGTTTTAAACCATTCCTGTGACACTAGTTATAGATTCCGATGCTTCACTTCAGGTTTACTGTATCCCTCTGACCTTGTTAGCGACGATGAAAACCAGAAATTGCATCGGAATTAAATAGAAAATGCATAATGCCAACTTAAGTACAAGAAGACAGACTCTTCTTACTGTCTATGATTTGAACCATTCCTGTGACGCTAGTTCGAGATTCCGAAGCTTCACTTCAGGATTACTGTATCCCTTGGACCTTCTTATTTACGATGAAACACAGATATTGCATCGGAATTAAATACAAAAGGCACAATGCCGACCTGAGTACAAGAAGACTGACTCTTCTTACTGACTATGTTTTGAACCATTCCTGTGATACTAGTTAGAGATTCCGATGCCTCACTTCAGGGTTACTGTATACCTCTGACCTTCTTATTAACGATGAAACACAGAAATTGCGTCGGAATTAAATACAAAATTCACTATGCCGCCTTAAGTACAAGAAGACTGACTCTTCTTACTGACTATGTTTTGAACCATTCCTGTGACACTAGTTATAGATTGCGATGCTTCACTTCAGGTATACTGTATCCCTCTGACCTTCTTATTGACGATGGAACACAGAAATTGCATCGGAATTAAATAGAAAAGGCACAATGCCGACTTAAGTACAAGAAGACTGACTCTTCTTACTGACTATGTTTTGAACCATTCCTGTGACACTAGTTATAGATTGCGATGCTTCACTTCAGGTTTACTGTATCCCTCTGACCTTCTTATTGACGATGAAACACAACAATTGCATCGGAATTAAATACAAAAGGCACAATGCCGACTAAAGTACAAGAAGACTGATTCTTCTTACAGTCTATGTTTTGAACCATTCCTGTGACACTAAATATAGATTCCGACGCTTCACTGCAGGTTTACTGTATCCCTTGGACATTCTTATAGTCGATGAAACACAGAAATGGCATCGGAATTGAATACAAAAGGCACAATGCCGACTTAAGTACAAGAAGACTGACTCTTCTAACAGTCTATGTTTTGAACAATTCCTGTGACACTAGTTATAGATTCCGATGCTTCTCTTCAGGTTTACTGTATCCCTTGGACCTTCTTATCGACGATGAAACACAGAAATTGCATCGGAATTAAAACACATTAGCCACAATGCCGTCTGAAGTACAAGAAGACTGACTCTTCTTACTGTCTATGTTTTCAACCATTCCTGTGACACTAGTTATAGATTCCGATGCCTCATTTCAGGTTTACTGTATCCCTTGGACCTTCTTATTGACGATGAAACACAGAAATTGCATCGGAATTAAATACAATAGGCACAATGCCGACTTAAGTGCAAGTAGTCTGACTCTTCCTACTGTCTACGTTTTAAACCATTCCTGTGACGCTAGTTATAGATTCCGATGCTTCACTTCAGGTCTACTGTATCCCTCTGTCCTTCTTAGCGACGATGAAAACCAGAAATTGCATCGGAATTAAATAGAAAATTCACAATGCCGACTTAAGTACAAGAAGACTGACTCTTCTTACTGACTATGTTTTGAACCATTCCTGTGACACTAGTTATAGATTGCGATGCTTCCCTTCAGGTATACTATATCCCTCTGACCTTCTTATTGACGATGGAACACAGAATTTGCATCGGAATTAAAGTGAAAAGGCACAATGCCGACTTAAGTACAAGAAGACTGACTCTTCATACGGTCTATGTTTTGAACCGATCCTGTGACACTATTTATAGCTTCCGATGCTTCACTTCAGGTTTACTGTATCTCTTGGACCTTCTTATTGACGATGGAACACAGAAATTGCAACGGAATTAAATACAAAATGCACAAATACCGACTTAAGTACTAGTAGTCTGACTCTTCCTACTATCTATGTTTTAAACCATTCCTGTGACACTAGTTATAGATTCCGATGCTCACTTCAGGTTTACTGTATCCCTCTGACCATCCTATTGACGATGAAACACGGTAATATCATCGGAATTAAATTGAAAAGCGCACAATGCCGACTTAAGTACAAGAAGACTGACTCTTCTTACTGTCTATGTTTTGAACCATTCCTGTGACACTAGTTATAGATTCTGATGCATCAATTCAGATTCACTGTATCCCTTGGACCTTCTTATTGACGATGAAACAGAGAAGTTACATCGGAATTAAATACAAAAGGCACAATACGGACTTAACTACAAGTAGACTGACTCTAATTACTGTCTATGTTTTGAACCAATCCTCTGACACCACTTATAGATTCAGATGCCTCACTTCAGGTTTACTGTATCCCTTGGACCTTCGTATTGACGATGAAACACAGAAATTGTATCGGAATTAAATACAAAAGGCACAATGCCGACTTAAGTACTAGTAGTCTGACTCTTCCTACTATCTATGTTTTAAACCATTCCTGTGACACTAGTTATAGATTCCGATGCTTCACTTCAGGTTTACTGTATCCCTCTGACCTTCTTATTGACGATGAAACACAGTAATTGCATCGGAATTTAACTGAAAAGCGCACAATGCCGACTTAAGTACAAGAAGACTGACTCTTCTTACTGTCTATGTTTCGAACCATTCCTGTGACACTAGTTATAGATTCCGATGCTTCACTTCAGGTTTACTGTATCTCTTGGACCTTCTTATCGACGATGGAACACAGAAATTGCAACGGAATTAAATACAAAATGCACAAATACCGACTTAAATACAAGAAGACTGACTTTTCTTACTGATTATGCTTTCAACCATTCATGTGACACTAGTTATAGATTCCGATGCTTCACTTCTGGTTTACTGTATCCCTCTGACCTTCTTATTGACGATGAAACACAAAAATTGCTTCGGAATTAAATACAAAATACACAAATGCCGACTTAAGTACAAGAAGACTGACTCATCTTACTGACTATGTTTTGAACCATTCCTGTGGAACTAGTTATAGATTCCGATGCTTCACTTCAGGTTTACTGTATCCCTCTGACCTTCTTATTGACGATGATTCACAGATATTGCATCGGAATTAAATACAAAAGGCACAATGCCGACTTAAGTACAAGAAGACTGCCTCTTCTTTCTGACTATGTTTTGAACCATTCCTGTGGCGCTAGTTATAGATTCCGATGCTCCACTCCAGGTTTACTGTATCCCTTGGACCTTCTTATCGACGATGAAACACAGAAATTGCATCGGAATTAAATACAAAAGCCACAATGCCGTCTTAAGTACAAGAAGACTGACTCTTCTTACTGTCTATGTTTTGAACCATTCCTGTGACACTAGTTATAGAATCCGATGCTTCAATTCAGATTCACTGTATCCCTTGGACCTTCTTATTGACGACGAATCACAGAAATTGCATCGGAATTAAATGGAAAAGGCACAATGCCGACTTAAGTACAAGAAGACTGACTGTTCCTACTGACTATGTTTTGAACCATACCTGTGACACTAGTTATAGACTCCGATGCTTCACTTCAGGTTTACTGTGTCCCTCTGACCTTCTTATTGATGATGAAACACAGAAATTGCATCGCAATTAAATAGAAAAGGCACAATGCCGACTTAAGTACAAGAAGACTGACTCTTCATACTGTCTATGTTTTGAACCGATCCTGTGCCACTAGTTATAGCTTCCGATGCTTCACTTCAGGTTTACTGTATCCCTTTTACATTCTTATTGACGATGAAACACCGGAATTGCATCGGAATTAAATACGAAAGGCACAATGCGGACTTAAGTACAAGAAGACTGACTCTTCTTACTGTCTATGTTTTGAACCATTCCTGTGACACTAGTTATAGATTCCGAAGCTTCACTTCAGGTGTACTGCATCCCTTGGACCTTCTTATTGAGGATTAAACACAGAAATTGAATCGGAATTAAATACAAAAGGCACAATGCCGACTTAAGTACATGTAGTCTCTCTCTTCCTACTGTCTATGATTTAAACCATTCCTGTGACACTAATTATAGATTCCGATGCTTCACTTCTGGTTTACTGTATCCATCTGACCTTCTTATTGACGATGCAACACAGATATTGCATCGGAATTAAATACAAAAGGCACAATGCCGATTTAAGTACAAGAAGACTGACTCTTCCTACTGTCTATGTTTTGAACCATTCCTGTGACACTAGTTATAGATTCCGATGCTTCACTTCAGGTTTTACTGAATACCTCTGACCTTATTGACGATGAAACACAGAAATTGCATCGGAATTAAATGCAAAAGGCACAATGCCGACTCAAGTACAAGAAGAATGACTCTTCCTACTGTCTATGATTTGAACCGTTCCTGTGACGCTAGTTATAGTTTCCGATGCTTCACTTCCGGTTTACTGTATCCCTCCGACCTTCTTATTGACGATGAAACACAGAAATTGCATCGGAATTAAATAGAAAGGGCACAATGCTGACTTAAGTACATGAAGACTGACTCTTCTTACTGTTTATGATTTGAACCATTCCTGTGACACTAGTTATAGATTCCGATGCTTCACTTCAGGTGTACTGCATCCATTGGACCTTCTTATTGACGTTGAAAAACAGAAATTGCATCGGAATTAAATACAAAAGGCACAATGCCGACTTAACTACGAGTAGACTGGCTCTTCTTACTGTCTATGTTTTGGACCAATCCTGTGACACTAGTTATGGATTCTGATGCTTCACGTCAGGTTTACTGTATCCCTCTGACCTTCTAATTGACGATGATACACAGAAATTGCATCGGAATTAAATACAAAACGCACATTGCCGACTTACGTACAAGAAGACCCACTCTTTTTTCTGACTATGTTTTGAACCATTCCTGAGACACTAGTTATAGATTCCGATGCCTCACTTCAGGTTTACTGTATCCCTCGGACCTTCTTATTGATGATGAAACACAGAAATTGCATCGCAATTAAATTGAAATGGCACAATGCCGACTTGAGAACAAGAAGACCGACTCTTCATACTGTCTATTATTTGAACCGATCCTGTGACACCTGTTATAGCTTCCGATGCTTCACTTCAGGTTTACTGTATCCGTTGGACCTTCTTATTGACGATGAAACACCGAAATTGCATCGGAATTAAATACAAAAGGCACAATGCCGACTCAAGTACAAGAAGACTAACTCCTCTTACTGTCTATGATTTGTACCACTCCTGTGACACTAGTTATAAATTCCGATGCTTCGCTTCAGGTGTACTGCATCCCTTGGACCTTCTGATTGACGATGGAACACACAAATTGCATCGGAATTAAATAGTAAAGGCACAATGCCGACTTAAGTACAAGAAGAATGACTCTTTTTACTGACTATGTTTTGAACCATTCCTATGACACTAGTTATAGATTCCGATGCCTCACATCAGTTTTACTGTATCCCTTGGACCTTCGTATAGACGATGAAATACAGAAATTGCATCGGAATTAAGTACAAAAATCACAATGCCGACTTAAGTACAAGAAGACTGACTCTTCCCACTGTCTATGTTTCGAACCATTCCTGTGACACTAGTTATAGATTCCGATGCTTCACTTCAGGTTTACTGTATCCCTCTGACCTTCTTATTGACGATGAAACACAGAAATTGCATCGGAATTAAATGCAAAAGGCACAATGCCGACTCATGTATAAGAAGACTGATTCTTCCTACTGTCTATGATTTGAACCGTTCCTGTGACACTAGTTATAGATTCCGATGCTTCACTTCAGGTTTACTGTATCCCTCAGACCTTCGTATTGACGATGAAACACAGAAATTGCATCGGAATTAAATAGAGAGGGCACAATGCTGACTTAAGTACAAGAAGACTGCCTCTTCTTACTGTCTATGTTTCGAACCATTCCTGTGACACTAGTTATAGATTCCGATGCTTCACTTCAGGTTTACTGTATCTCTTGGACCTTCTTATTGACGACGAAACACAGAAATTGCCACGGAATTAAATGCAAAATGCACAAATGCCGACTTAAATACAAGAAGACTGACTCTTCTGACTGTCTATGTTTTAAACAATTCCTGTGACGCTAGTTATAGATTCTGATGCTTCACTTCAGGTTTACTGTATCCCTCAGACCTTCATATTGATGATGAAACACAGAAATGGCATCGGAATTAAATACAAAATCACAATGCCGACTTAAGTACAAGAAGACAGACTCTTCTTACTGTCTATGATTTGAACCATTCCTCTGACGGTAGTTACAGATTCAGATGCTTCACTTCAGGTTTACTGTATCCCTTGGACCTTCTTATTGACGATGAAGCACAGATATTGCATCGGATTTAAATACAAAAGGCACAATGCCGACTTAAGTACAAGAATACTGACTCTCTTTTCTGACTATGTTTTTAACCATTGCTGTGACACTAGTAAGAGATTCCGATGCTTCACTTCAGGTTTACTGTATCTCTCTGACATTCTTATTGACGATGAAACACAGAAATTGCAACTTAATTAAATACGACAGGCACACTGCCGACATAAGTACAAGAAGACTGACACTTCTTACTGTCTAAGATTTGAACCATTCCTGTGAAAATAGTTATAGATTCCGATGCTTCACTTCAGGTTTATTCTATCCCTTGGACCTTGTTATTGACGATGAAACACGGAAATTGCATCGGAATTAATTAGAAATGGCACAATGCCGACTTAAGTACAAGAAGACTGACTCTTCTTACTGTCTATGCTTTGAACCATTCCTGTGACGCTAGTTATAGATTCCGATGCCCCACTTCTAATATACTGTATCCCTCTGACCTTCTTATTGACGATGAAACACAGAAATTGCATCGGAATTAAATACAAAATGCACAATGCCGACTCAAGAATAATAAGACTAACTCTTCCTACTGTCTATGTTTTGAACCATTCCTGTGATACTAGTTATAGATTCCGATGCTTCACTTCAGGTTTACTGTATCCCTCAGACCTTCTTATTGACGATGAAACACAGAAATTGCATCGGAATTAAATAGAAAATGCTCAATGCTCACTTAAGTACAAGAAGACTGACTCATCTTACTGTCTATGATTTGAACCATTCCTGTGACACTAGTTATAGGTTCCGATGCTTCACTTCAGGTGTACTGTATCCCTTGGACCTTCTTATTGACGACGAAACATAGAAATTACATCGGAAATAAATACAAAAGGCACAATGCCGACTTAACTACAAGTAGACTGACTCTTCTTACTGTCTATGTTTTGAACCAATCCTTGGACACTAGTTATAGATTTCGATGCCTCACTTCAGGTTTACTATATCCCTGGGACCTTCTTATTGACGATAAAAAACAGAAATTGCATCGAAATTAAATAGAAAAGGCACAATGCCGACTTAAGTACAAGAAGACCGATTCTTCTTACTTTCTATGATTTGAACCATTCCTGTGACGCTAGTTACTGATTCCGATGCTTCACTTCAGGTTTACTGTATCCCTTGGACCTTCTTATTGACGATGAAACACATATATTGCATCGGAATTAAATACAAAAGGCACAATGCCGACTTAAGTACAAGAAGACTCACTCTTCTTACTGACTATGGTTTGAACAACTCCTGTGACACTAGTTAGAGATTCCGATGCTTCACTTCTCGTTTACTGTATCCCTCTGACCTTCTTATTGTCGATGAAACACAGTAATTGCGTCGGAAGTAAATTGAAAAGGGCACAATGCCGACTTAAATACAAGAAGACTGACTCTTCTTACTGACTATGTTTTGAATCATTCCTGTGACACTAGTTATAGATTCCGATGCTTCACTTCAGGTTTACTGTATCCCTCTGACTTTCTTATTGACGATGAAACACAGAAATTGCATCGGAATTAAATACAAAATGCACAAATGCCGTCTTAAGTACAAGAAGACTGACTCTTCTTACTGACTATGTTTTGAACCATTCCTGTGACACTAGTTATAGATTCCGAAGCTTCACTTCAGGTTTACTGTATCCCTCTGACCTTCTTATTGACGATGAATCACAGATATTGCATCGGAATTAAATACACAAGGCACAATGCCTACTTAAGTACAAGAAGACTGCCTCTTCTTTCTGACTATGTTTTGAAACAATCCTGTGACACTAGTTATAGATTCCGAAGCTTGACTTCAGGTTTACTGTTTCCCTCTGACCTTCTTATTGACGATGAAATACAGATATTGCATCGGAATTAAATAGAAAAGGCAGAATGCCGACTTAAGTACAAGAAGACTGACTTTTCTTACTGTTTATGTTTTGAACCATTCCTGTGACGCTAGTTATAGATTCCGATGCTTCACTTCAGGTTTACTGTATCCCTCTGACCTTCTTATTGATGATGAAACACAGAAATTGCATCGGAATTAAATAGAAAAGGCACAATGCCGACATAAGTACAAGAAGACAGACTCTTCTTACTGTCTATGATTTGAACCATTCCTGTGACGCTAGTTACAGATTCAGATGCTTCACTTCAGGTTTACCGTATCCCTTGGACCTTGTTATTGACGATGAAACACAGTTATTGCATCGGAATTAAATACAAAAGGCACAATGCCGACTTGAGTACAAGAAGACTGACTCTTCTTACTGTTTATGTTTTGAACCATTCCTGTGACACTAGTTATAGATTCCAATGCCTCACTTCTAATTTACTGTATCCCTCTGAACTTCTTATTGACGATGAAACACAGAAATTGCATCGGAATTAAATAGAAAAGGCAAAATGCCGACATAAGTACAAGAAGACTGACTCTTCCTACTCACTATGTTTTGAACCATTCCTGTGACACTAGTTATAGATTCCGATTCTTCACTTCAGGTTTACTGTATCCCTCTGACCTTCTTATTGACGATGAAACACAGAAATTGCATCGGAATTAAATACAAAAGGCACAATGCCGACTCTAGTACAAGAAGACTGACTCTTCCTACTGTCTATGTTTTGAACGATTCCTGTGACACTAGTTATAGATTCCGATGCTTAACTTCAGGTTTATTGTATTTCTCTGACCTTCTTATTGACGATGAAACACAGAAATTGCATCGGAATTAAAAATAAAAGGAACAATGCTGACTTAAGTACAAGAAGAGTGACTCATCTTACTGTCTATGATTTGAACCATTCCAGTGACACTAGTTATAGATTCCGATGCTTCACTTCAGGTGTACTGTATCCCTTGGACTTTCTTATTGACGATGAAACACAGAAATTGTTTCGGAATTAAATACAAAAGCACAATGCCGACTTAAGTACAAGAAGACTGACTCATATTACTGTCTATGATTTGAACCATTCCTGTGACACTAGTTATAGATTCCGGTGCTTCACTTCAGGTGTACTGTATCCCTTGGACGTTCTTACTGACGATGAAACACAGAAATTGTATCGGAATTAAATACATAAGCACAATGCCGACTTAAGTACAAGGAGACTGACTCTTCTTACTGACTATGTTTTGAACCATTCCTGTGACACTAGTTATAGATTCCGATGCTTCACTTCAGGTTTACTGTTTCCCTCTGACCTTCTTATTGACGATGAAATACAGATATTGCATCGGAATTAAATAGAAAAGGCAGAATGCCGACTTAAGTACAAGAAGACTGACTTTTCTTACTGTTTATGTTTTGAACCATTCCTGTGACGCTAGTTATAGATTCCGATGCTTCACTTCAGGTTTACTGTATCCCTTGGACCTTCTTATTGACGATGAAACACAGAAATTGCATCGGAATTGAATACAAAATGCACAATGCCAACTTATGAACAAAAGACTGACTCATCTTACTATCCACGTTTTGAACCATTCCTGTGACACTAGTTATAGATACCGATGCCTCACTTCAGGTGTACTGTATCCCTCTGACGTCTTATTGACGATGAAACACAGAAATTGCATCGGAATTAAATAGAAAAGGCACAATCCCGACTTAAGTACAAGAAGACTTACTCTTAATACTCTCTATGATTTGAATCATTCCTGTGACACTAGTTATAGATTCCGATGCTTCACTTCAGGTTTATTGTATCCCTTCGACCTTCTTATTGACGATGAAACACAGAAATTGCATCGGAATAAAATACAAAATGCACAATGCCGACTCAAGTACAAGACGACTGACTCTTCCTACTGTCTATGTTTTGAACCATTCCTGTGACACTAGTTATAGATTTCGATGCTTCACTTCAGGTGTACTGCTTCCCTTCGACTTTCTTAATGACGATGAAACACAGAAATTGTTTCGGAATTAAATACAAAAGGCACAATGCCGACTTAAGTAGAAGTAGACTGACCCTTCTTACTGTCTATGTTTTGAACGATACCTGTGACACTAGTTATAGATTTTGATGCTTCACTTCAGGTTTACTGTGTCCCTCTGACCTTCTTATTGACGACGAAACACAGTAATTGCATCGGAATTAAATACAAAAGGCACAATTCCGACTTAAGTACAAGAGGACTGACTCTTCTTACTGACTATGATTTGAACCATTCCTGTGACACTAGTTATAGATTCCAATGCTTCACTTCAGGTTTACTGTATCTCTCTGACCTTCTTATTGCCGATTAAACACAGAAATAGCATCGGAATTCAATAAAAATACACAATGCCGACTTGAGTACAAGAAGACTGACTCTTCCAACTGTCTATGTTTTGAACCATTCCTGTGACACTAGTTATAGATCCGATGATTCACTTCAGGTTTACAGTATCCCTCTGACCTTCTTATTGACGATGAAACACAGAAATTGCATCGGAAATAAAAATAAAAGGCACAATTCTGACTTAAGTACAAGAAGACTGACTCATCTTACTATCTATGATTTGAACCATTCCTGTGACACTAGTTATAGATTCCGATGCTTCACTTCAGGTGTACTGTATCCCTTGGACTTTCTTATTGACGATGAAACACAGAAATTGTATCGGAATTAAATACAAAAGCACAGTGCCGACTTAAGTACAAGTAGACTGACTGTTCTTACTGACTATTTTTTGAACCACTCCTGTGACACTAGTTATAGATTCCGATGCTTCACTTCAGGTTTACGGTATCCCTCTGACCTTCTTATTGACGATGAAACACTGAAATTGCATCGGATTTCAATTAAAGGCACAATGCCGACTCAAGTACAAGAAGACTGACTCTTCTTACTGACTATGTTATGAACCATTCCTGTGACACTAGTTATAGATTCCAATGCTTCACTTCAGGTTTACTGTATCCCTTTGACCCTCTTATTGACGATGAAACACAGAAATTGCATCGGAATTAAATACAAAAGGCACAATGCCGACTTAAGCACAAGAAGACTGACTCTTCCCACTCCCTATGTTTTCAACCACTCTGTGGAACTAGTTATAGATTCCTATGCTTCACTTCAGGTTTACTGTACCCCTCTAACCTTCTTATTGACGATTAAACACAGGAATTGCATCGGAATTCAATTAAAAGGCACAATGCCGACTTAAGTACAAGAAGACTGACTCTTCTTACTGTCTATGATTTGAACCATTCCTGTGACACTTGTTATAGATTCCGGTGCTTCACTTCAGGTTTACTGTATCCCTTGCACCTTATAATTGACGATGAACCACAGAAATTACATTGGAATTAAATAGAAATGGCACAATGCCGAATTATGTACAAGAAGACTGACTCATCTTAATGTCTATGTTAGAACTATTCCTGTGACAGCAGTTATAGATTCCGATGCTTCACTTCAGGTTTACTGTATCCCTTGGACCTTCTTATTGGCGACGAAACACAGAAATTGCATCGGAATTAAATAGAAATGGCACAATGCCGACTTAAGTACAAGAAGACTGACTCTTCCTACTGTCTATGTTTTGAACCATTCCAGTGATACTAGTTATAGATTCTGATGCTTCACTTCAGATTTGCTGTATCCCTTGGACCTTCTTATCGACGATGAAACACAGAAATTGCATCGGAATTAAATAGAAAAGGCACAATGCCGACTTAAGTACAAGAAGACTGACTCTTCATACTGCCTATGCTTTGAACCGATCCTGTGACACTAGTTATAGCTTCCGATGCTTCACTTCAGGTTTACTGTATCCCTCCGACCTTCTTATTGACGATGAAACACAGAAATCGCATCGGAATTAAATACAAAAGGCACAATGTCGACTTAAGTACAAGGAGACTGACTCTTCTTACTGTCTATGATTTGAAGCATTCCTGTGACACTAATTATAGATTCCGATGCTTCACTTTAGGTGTACTGTATCCCTTGGACTTTCTTATTGACGATGAAACACAGAAATTGTTTCGGAATTAAACACAAAAGGAACAATGACGACTTAAGTACAAGTAGACTGACTCTCCTTACTCTCTATGATTTGAAGCATTCCTGTGACACTAATTATAGATTCCGATGCTTCACTTTAGGTGTACTGTATCCCTTGGACGTTCTTATTGACGATGAAAGACAGAAATTGCATCGGAATTAAATACAAAAGTCACAATGCCGACTTAAGTACAAGTAGACTGACTCTTCTTACTGACTATGTTTTGAACCATTCCTGTGACACTAGTTATAGATTCCGATGATTCACTTCGGGTTTACTGTATCCCTCTAATCCTCTTATTGACGATGAAACACAGAAATTGCATCGGAATTAAATACAAAAGGTACGATGCTGACTTAAGTACAAGAAGACTGACTCTTCCTACTCTCTATATTTTGAACCATTCTGTGACACTAGTTATAGATTCCTATGCTTCACTTCAGGTTTACTGTATCCCTGTGACCTTCTTATTGACGATGAAACACAGAAATTGCATCCGAATTAAATACAAAAGGCACAATGCGACTTAAGTACAAGAAGACTGACTCAAATTACTGTCTATGTTTTGAACCATTCCTTTGGCACTAGTTATAGGTTCCGATGCTTCACTTCAGGTTTACTGTGTCCCTCTGACCTTCTTATTGACGGCGAAACACAGAAATTACATCGGAATTAAATACAAAAGCACAATGCCGACTTAAGTACAAGAAGACTAACTCTTCTTACTGACTATGATTTGAACCATTCCTGTGACACTAGTTATAGATTCCGATGCTTCACTTCAGGTTTACTGTATCCCTCTGACCATCTTATTGACGATGAAATACAGAAATTGCATCGGAATTAAACAGAAAAGGCACAATGCCGACTTAAGTACAAGAAGAGTGACTCTTCCTACTCTCTATATTTTGAACCATTCTGTGACACTAGTTATAGATTCCTATGCTTCACTTCAGGTTTACTGTATCCCTGTGACCTTTTTAATGACGATGAAACACAGAAATTGCATCGGAATTAAATAGAAAGTGCACAATGCTGACTTAAGTACAAGAAGACTGACTCATCTTACTGTCTATGATTTGAACCATTCCTGTGACACTAGTTATAGATTCCGATGCTTCACCTCAGGTGTACTGTATAACTTGGACCTTATTATTGACGATGAAACATAGAAATTACATCGGAATTAAATACAAAGGGCACAATGCCGACTTAACTACAAGTTGACTGACTCTTCTTACTGTCTATGTTTTGAATTAATCCTGTGACACTAGTTATAGATTTCGATGCCTCACTTCAGATTTACTATATCCCTGGGACCATCTTATTGACGATGAAAAACAGAAATTACATCGGAATTAAATAGAAAAGGCACAATGCCGACTTAAGTACAAGAAGACCGATTCTTCTTACTGTCTATGATTTGAACCATTCCTGTGACGCTAGTTACAGATTCAGATGCATCACTTCAGGTTTACTGTATCCCTTGGACCTTCTTATTGACGATGAAACACAGATATTGCATCGGAATTAAATACAAAAGGCACAATGCCGACTTAAGTACAAGAAGACTCACTCTTCTTACTGACTATATTTTGAACCATTCCTGTGACACTAGTTAGAGATTAAGATGCTTCATTTCAGGTTTACTGTATCCCTCTGACCTTCTAATTGTCGATGAAACACAGTAATTGCGTCGGAAGTAAATTGAAAAGTGCACAATGCCGACTTAAGTACAAGAAGACTGACTCTTCTTACTGTCTATGTTTCGAACCATTCCTGTGACACTAGTTATAGATTCCGATGCTTCACTTCAGGTTTACTGTATCTCTTGGACCTTCTTATTGACGATGAAACACAGATATTGCAACGGAATTAAATACAAAATGCACAAATGCCGACTTAAATACAAGAAGACTGCATCTTCTTTCTGACTATGTTTTGAACCATTCCTGTGACGCTAGTTATAGATTCCGATGCTTCACTTCAGGTTTTCTGTATCCCTCTGACCTTCTTATTGACGATGAATCACAGATATTGCATCGGATTTAAATACAAAAGGCACAATGCCGACTTAAGTACAAGAAGACTGACTCTTCTTACTGACTATGTTTTGAACCATTCCTGTGACACTAGTTATTGATTCCGAAGCTTCACTTCAGGTTAACTGCATCCCTCTGACCTTCTTATTGACGATGAATCACAGATATTGCATCGGAATTAAATACAAAAGGCACAATGCCGACTTAAGTACAAGAAGACTGCCTCTTCTTTCTGACTATGATTTGAACCATTCCTGTGACGCTAGTTATAGATTCCGATGCTTCACTTCAGGTTTACTCTACCCCTCTGACCTTATTATTGATGATGAAACACAGAAATTGCAACGGAATTAAATACGAAAGGCACACTGCCGACATAAGTACAAGAAGACAGACTCTTCTTACTGTCTAAGTTTTGAACCATTCCTGTGAACCTAGTTATAGATTCCGATGCTTCACTTCAGGTTTACTGTATCCCTTGGACCTTGTTATTGACGATGAAACACGGCAATTGCATCGGAATTAACTAGAAAAGCCACAATGCCACTTAAGTACAAGAAGACTGACTCTTCTTACTGTTTATGTTTTGAACCATTCCTGTGACACTAGTTATAGATTCCGATGCCTCACTTCTAAATAACTGTATCCCTCTGAACTTCATATTGACGATGAAGTACAGAAATTGCATCGAAATTAAATAGAAAATGCAAAATGCCGACTTAAGTACAAGAAGACTGACTCTTCCTACTATTTATGATTTGAACCATTCCTGTGACACTAGTTATAGATTCCGATTCTTCACTTCAGGTTTACTGTATCCCTCTGACCTTCTTATTGACGATGAAACACAGAAGTTGCATCGAAATAAAATACAAAAGGCACAATGCCGACTCAAGTACAAGAAGACTGACACGTCCCACTGTCTATGTTTTGAACAACTCCTGTGACGCTAGTTATAGATTCCGATGCTTCACCTCGGGTTTACTGTATCTCTCTGACCTTCTTATCGACGATGAAACACTGAAATTGCATCTGAATTAGATACAAAAAGCACAATGCCCACTTCAGTACAAGAGGACCGACCTTTCTTGCTGTCTATGTTTGAACCATTCCTGTGACACTAGTTATAGATTCTGATGCTTCACTTCAGTTTTATTGTATCCCTTGGACCTTCTTATTGACGACGAAACACAGAAATTGCATCGGAATAAAATAGAAAAGCGCACAATGCCGACTTGAGTACAAGAAGACTGACCCTTCCTATTGTCTATGATTTGAACCATTCCTGTGACACTAGTTATAGATTCCGATGCTTCACTTCAGGTTTACTGTGTCCCTCTGACCTTCTTATTGACGGCGAAACACAGAAATTACATCGGAATTAAATACAAAAGCACAATGCCGACTTAAGTACAAGAAGACTAACTCTTCTTACTGACTATGATTTGAACCATTCCTGTGACACTAGTTATAGATTCCGATGCTTCACTTGAGGTTTACTGTATCCCTCTGACCATCTTATTGACGATGAAACACAGAAATTGCATCGGAATTAAACAGAAAAGGCACAATGCCGACTTAAGTACAAGAAGAGTGACTCTTCCTACTCTCTATATTTTGAACCATTCTGTGACACTAGTTATAGATTCCTATGCTTCACTTCAGGTTTACTGTATCCCTGTGACCTTCTTATTGACGATGAAACACAGAAATTGCATCCGAATTAAATACAAAAGGCACAATGCGACTTAAGTACAAGAAGACTGACTCAAATTACTGTCTATGTTTTGAACCATTCCTTTGGCACTAGTTATAGATTCCGATGCTTCACTTCAGGTTTACTGTATCCCTTGGACCTTCTTATTGACAATGAAACACAGAAATTGCATCGGAATTAAATACAAAAGGCACAATGCCGACTTCAGTACTAGAAGAATGACTCCTGTTACTGACTACGTTTTGAACCATTCCAGTGACACTAGTTATAGGTTCCGATGCCTCACTTCAGTTTTACAGTATCCCTTGGACCTTCTTATTGACGATCAAACACACATATTGCATCGGAATGAAATACAAAAGGCACAATGCCGACTTAAGGACAAGTAGTCTGACTCTTCCTACTGTCTATATTTTGAACCATTCCTGTGACACTAGTTGTAGATTCCGATGCCTCACTTCAGGTTGACTGTATCCCTCTGACTTCTTATTGACGATGAAACACTGAAATTGCATCGGAATTAAATAGAAAAGGCACAATGCCGACTTAAGTACAAGAAGACTTAATCTTAATACTCTCTATGTTTTGAACCATTCCAGTGACACTAGTTATAGATTCCGATGCTTCACTTCAGGTTTACTGTATCCCTTCGACCTACTTATTGACCATTAAACACAGAAATTGCATCGGAATTAATTACAAAGTGCACAATGCCGACTCAAGTACAAGAACACTGACTCTTCCTGCTGTCTATGTTTTGAACCATTCCTGTGACACTAGTTATAGATTCCGATGCTTCACCTCAGGTGTACTGTTTAACGTGGACCTTCTTATTGACGATGAAACATAGAAATTACATCGGAATTAAATTCAAAGGGCACAATGCCGACTTAACTACAAGTAGACTGACTCTTCTTACTGTCTATGTTTTGAACCAATCCTGTGACACTAGTTATAGATTTCGATGCCTCACTTCAGATTTACTATATCCCTGGGACCTTCTTATTGACGATGAAAAACAGAAATTACATCGGAATTAAATAGAAAAGGCACAATGCCGACTTAAGTACAAGAAGACCGATTCTTGTTACTGTCTATGATTTGAACCATTCCTGTGACGCTAGTTACAGATTCAGATGCATCATTTCAGGTTTACTGTATCCCTTGGACCTTCTTATTGACGATGAAACACAGATATTGCATCGGAATTAAATACAAAAGGCACAATGCCGACTTAAGTACAAGAAGACTCACTCTTCTTACTGACTATATTTTGAACCATTCCTGTGACACTAGTTAGAGATTAAGATGCTTCATTTCAGGTTTACTGTATCTCTTGGACCTTCTTATTGACGATGAAACACAGATATTGCAACGGAATTAAATACAAAATGCACAAATGCCGACTTAAATACAAGAAGACTGCATCTTTTTTCTGACTATGTTTTGAACCATTGGTGTGACGCTAGTTATAGATTCCGATGCTTCACTTCAGGTTTTCTGTATCCCTCTGACCTTCTTATTGACGATGAATCACAGATATTGCATCGGAATTAAACACAAAAGGCACAATGCCGACTTAAGTACAAGAAGACTGACTCTTCTTACTGACTATGTTTTGAACCATTCCTGTGACACTAGTTATTGATTCCGAAGCTTCACTTCAGGTTAACTGTATCCCTCTGACCTTCTTATTGACGATGAATCACAGATATTGCATCGGAATTAAATACAAAAGGCACAATGCCGGCTTAAGTACAAGAAGACTGCCTCTTCTTTCTGACTATGATTTGAACCATTCCTGTGACGCTAGTTATAGATTCCGATGCTTCACTTCAGGTTTACTGTATCCCTCTGACCTTCTTATTGATGATGAAACACAGAAATTGCATCGGAATTAAATAGAAAAGGCACAATGCCGACTTAAGTACAAGAAGACAGACTCTTCTTACTGTCTATGATTTGAACCATTCCTGTGACGCTAGTTACAGATTCAGATGCTTCACTTCAGGTTTACTGTATCCCTTGGACCTTCTTATTGACGATGAAACACAGATATTGCATCGGAATTAAATACAAAAGGCACAATGCCGACTTAAATACAATAATACTGACACTCCTTACTGACTATGTTTTGAACCATTCCTGTGACACAAGTAAGAGATTCCGATGCTTCACTTCAGGTTTATAGAATCCCTCTGACCTTCTTATTGACGATGAAACACAGAAATTGCAACGGAATTAAATAGGAAAGGCACACTGCCGACATAAGTACAAGAAGACAGACTTCTTACTGTCTAAGTTTTGAACCATTCCTGTGAACCTAGTTATAGTTTCCGATGCGTCACTTCAGGTTTACTGTATCCCTTGGACCTTGTTATTGACGATGAAACACGGAAATTGCATCGGAATTAACTAGAAAAGCCACAATGCCACTTAAGTACAAGAAGACTGACTCTTCTTACTGTTTATGATTTGAACCATTCCTGTGACACTAGTTATAGATTCCGATGCCTCACTTCTAAATTACTGTATCCCTCTGAACTTCTTATTGACGATGAAATACAGAAATTGCATCGAAATTAAATAGAAAAGGCAAAATGCCGATTTAAGTACAAGAAGACTGACTCTTCCTACTATTTATGATTTGAACCATTCCTGTGACACTAGTTATAGATTCCGATTCTTCACTTCAGGTTTACTGTATCCCTCTGACCTTCTTATTGACGATGAAACACAGAAGTTGCATCGAAATTAAATACAAAAGGCACAATGCCGACCCAAGTACAAGAAGACTGACTCTTCTTACTCTCTACGTTTTGAACCATTCCTGTTACACTAGTTATAGATTCCGATGCCTCACTTCAGGTTTACTGCATCCCTCTGACGTCTTAATGACGATGAAAAACAGAAATTGCATCGGAATTAAATAGAAAAGGCACAATCCCGACTTAAGTACAAGAAGACTTACTCTTAAAACTCTCTATGTTTTGAATCATTCCTGTGACACTTGTTATAGATTCCGATGCTTCAATTCAGGTTTACTGTATCCCTCTCACGTTCTTATTGACGATGAAACACAGAAATTGCATCGGAATTGTATAGAAAATGCACAATGCTGACTTAAGAACAAGAAGACTGACTCATCTTACTGTCTATGATTTGAACCATTCCTGTGACACTTGTTATAGATTCAGATGCATCACTTCAGGTTTACTGTATCCCTTGGACCTTCTTATTGACGATGAAACACTGAAATTGTATCGGAATTAAATACAAAAGGCACAATGCCGACTTAAGTAGGAGTAGACTGACCCTTCTTACTGTCTATGTTTTGAACGATACCTGTGACTCTAGTTATAGATTTTGATGCTTCACTTCAGGTTTACTGTGTCCCTCTGACCTTCTTATTGACGACGAGACACAGAAATTGCATCGGAAATAAATACAATAGGCACAATTCCGACTTAAGTACAAGAGGACTGACTCTTCTTACTGACTATGATTTGAACCATTCCTGTGACACTAGTTATAGATTCCAATGCTTCACTTCAGGTTAACTGTATCCCTCTGACCTTCTTATTGACGATTAAACACAGAAATTGCATCGGAATTCAATAAAAATACACAATGCCGGCTTGAGTACAAGAAGACTGACTCTTACAACTCTCAATGTTTTGAACCATTCCTGTGACACTAGTTATAGATTCCGATGATTCACTTCACGTTTACTGTATCCCTCTGACCTTCTTATTCACGATGAAACACGGAAATTGCATCGGAATTAAATACAAAATTCACAATGCCGACTCTAGTACAAGAATACTGACTCTTCCTACTGTCTGTTTTGAACCATTCCTGTGCACTAGTTATAGATTCCGATGCTTCACTTCAGGTTTACTGTATCCCTCTGACCCTCTTATTGACGATGAAACACAGAAATTGCATCGGAATTAAATACAAAAGGAACAATGCCGACTTAAGTACAAGAAGACAGACTCTTCCTACTCCCTATGTTTTGAACCATTCTGTGACACTAGTTATAGATTCCTATGCTTCACTTCAGGTTTACTGTACCCCTCTGACCTTCTTATTGACGATGAAAAACAGAAATTGCATCGGAATTAAATACAAAAGCACAATGTCGACTTAAGTACAAGAAGACTGAGTGTTATTACTGTCTATGCTTTGAACCATTCCTGTGACACTAGATACAGATTCCGATGCTTCATTTCAGGTTTACTGTATCCCTTGGACCTTCTTATTGACGATGAAACACAGAAATTGCATCGGAATTAAATACAAAATGCACAATGCCGACTTATGTACAAAAGACTGACTCATCTTACTGTCTATGTTTTCAGCCATTCCTGTGACACAAGTTATAGAGTCCGATGCTTCACTTCAGAATTCCTGTATCCCTCTGATCATCTTATTGACGACGAAACACAGAAATTGCATCGGAATTAAATAGAAAAGACACAATGCCTACTTGAGTACAAGAAGACTGACTCATCTTACTGTCTATGTTTTGAACCATTTATGTGACACAAGTTATAGAGTCCGATGTATCACTTCAGGTTTCCTGTATCACTCTGATCTTCCTATTGAAGATGAAACACAGAAATTGAATCGGAATTAAATAGAAAAGGCACAATGCCTTCTAAAGTACAAGAAGACTGACACCTCTTAATGTCTATGTTTTGAACCATTCCTGTGACACTAGTTATAAATTCCAATGCTTCACTTCAGGTTTACTGTATCCCTTGCACCTTCTTATTGACGATGAATCACAGAAATTACATTTGAATAAAATGGAAAAGGCACAATGCCGAATTATGTACAAGAAGACTGACTCATCTTAATGTCTATGTTTGAACTATTCCTGTGACACTAGTTATAGATTCCGATGCTTCACTTCAGGGTTACTGTATCCCTTTGACCTTCTTATTGGCGACGAAACACAGAAATGCATCGGAATTAAATAGAAATGGCACAATGCCGACTTAAGTTCAAGAAGACTGACTCTTCATACTGTCTATGTTTTGAACAATTCCTGTGACACTAGTTATAGCTTCCGATGCTTCACTTCAGGTTTACTGTATCCCTTGGACCTTCTTATGGACGATGAAACACAGAAATTGCATCGGAATTAAATCGAAAAGGCACAATGCCGAATTATGTACAAGAAGACTGACTCATCTCAATGTCTATGTTTGAACTATTCCTGTGACAGTAGGTGTAGCTTCCGATGCTTCACTTCAGGTTTACTGTATCCCTCTGACCTTCTTATTGACGATGAAACACAGTTATTGCATCGGAATTAAATACAAAAGTCACAATGACGACTTAAGCACAAGAAGACTGACTCTTCCTACTGTCTATGTTTTGAACCATTCCTGTGACACTAGTTATAGATTCCGATGCTTCACTTCAGGTTTACTGTATCCCTTGGACCTTCTTATCGACGATGAAACACAGGAATTGCATCGGAATTAAATTGAAAAGGCACAATGCCGAATTATGTACAAGAAGACCGACTCATCTTAATGTCTATGTTTGAACTATTCCTGTGACACTAGTTATAGATTCCGATGCTTCACTTCAGGTTTGCTGTATCCCTTGGACCTTCATATCGACGATGAAACACAGAAATTGCATCGGAATAAATAGAAAAGGCACAATGCCGACTTAAGTACAAGAAGACTGACTCTTCATACTGGCTATACTTTGAACCGATCCTATGACACTAGTTATAGCTTCCGATGCTTCCCTTCAGGTTTACTGTATCCCTCTGACCTTCTTATTGACGATGAAACACAGAAATCGCATCGGAATTAAATACAAAAGGCACAATGCCGACTCAAGTACAAGGAGACTGACTCTTCTTACTGTCTATGATTTGAAGCATTCCTGTGACACTAGTTATAGATTCCGATGCTTCACTTTAGGTGTACTGTATCCCTTGACTTTCTTATTGACGATGAAAGACAGAAATAGCAACTGAATTAAATACAAAAGGCACAATGCCGACTTAAGTACAAGTAGACTGACTTTTTTTACTGTCTATGTTTAGAACCATTCCTGTGACTCTAGTTTTAGATTTTGGTGCTTCACTACAGGTTTACTGTGTCCCTCTTACAATCTTATTGACGGCGAAACACAGAAATTGCATCGGAATTCAATTAAATGGCACAATGAAGACTTAAGTACAAGAAGACTGACTCTTATTACTGACTATGTTTTGAACCATTCCTGTGAGACTAGTTATAGACTCCGATGCTTCAGTTCAGGTTTACTGTATCCCTCTGACCCTCTTATTGACGATGAAACACAGAAATTGCATCGGAATTAAATACAAAAGGCACAATGCCGACTTATGTACAAGAAGACTGACTCTTCCTACTCTCTACGTTTTGAACCATTCTGTGACACTACTTATAGATTCCTATGCTTCACGTCAGGTTTACTGTATCCCTCTGACCTTCTTTTTGACGATGAAACACTGAAATTGCATCTGAATTAGATACAAAAAGTACAATGCCGACTTCAGTACAAGAGGACCGACTTTTCTTACTGTCTATGTTTTGAACCATTCCTGTGACACTAGTTATAGATTCCGATGCTTCACCTCAGTTTTACTGTATCCCTTGGATCTTCTTATTGACGACGAAACACAGAAATTGCATCGGAATTAAATAGAAAAGGCACAATGCCGACTTGAGTACAAGAAGACTGACCCTTCCTATTGTCTATGATTTGAACCATTCCTGTGACACTAGTTATAGATTCCGATGCTTCACTTCAGGTTTACTGTATCCCACTGTCCTTCTTATTGACGATGAAACACAGAAATTGCATCGGAATTAAATAGAAAAGGCACAATGCCGACTTAAGTACAAGAAGACTGACTCTTCCTACTGTCTATGTTTTGAAACATTCCTGTGACACTAGTTATAGATTCCGATGCTTAACTTCAGGTTTACTGTATCCCTCTGACCTTCTTATTGACGATGAAACACAGAAATTGCATCGGAATTAAATAGAAAAGGCACAATGCTGACTTAAGTACAAGAAGACTGAGTTATCTTACAGTCTATGATTTGAACCATTCCTGTGACACTAGTTATAGATTTCGATGCTTCACTTCAGGTGTACTGTATCCCTTGGACTTTCTTATTGACGATGAAACACAGAAATTGCATCGGAATTAAATACAAAAGGCACAATGTCGACTTAAGTACAAGTAGACTAAACCTTTTTACTGTCTATGCTTTGAACCATTCCTGTGACACTAGTTATAGATTCCGATGCTTCACTTCAGGTTTACTGTGTCCCTCTGACCTTCTTATTGACGGCGAAACACAGAAATTACATCGGAATTAATTACAAAAGGCACAATGCCGACTTATGTACAAGAAGACTAACTCTTCTTACTGACTATGTTTTGAACCATTCCTGTGACACTAGTTATAGATTCCGATGCTTCACTTCAGGTTTACTGTATCCCTCTGAACATCTTATTGACGATGAAACACAGAAATTGCATCGCAATTCAATTACAAGGCACAATGCCGACTTAAGTACAAGTAGAGTGACTCTTCCCACTCTCTATATTTTGAACCATTCTGTGACACTAGTTATAGATTCCTATGCTTCACTTCAGGATTACTGTATCCCTGTGACCTTCGTATTGACGATGAAACACAGAAATTGCATCGGAATTAAATAGAAAATGCACAATGCTGACTTAAGAACAAGAAGACTGACTCATCTTACTGTCTATGATTTGAACCATTCCTGTGACACTAGTTATAGGTTCCGATGCTTCACTTCAGGTGTACTGCATCCCTTGGACTTTCTTATTGACGATGAAACACTGAAATTGTATCGGAATTAAATACAAAAGGCACAATGCCGACTTAAGTAGGAGTAGACTGACCCTTCTTACTGTCTATGTTTTGAACGATGCCTGTGACACTAGTTATAGATTTTGATGCTTCACTTCAGGTTTACTGTGTCCCTCTGACCTTCTTATTGACGACGATACACAGAAATTGCATCGGAAATAAATACAATAGGCACAATTCCGACTTAAGTACAAGAGGACTGACTCTTCTTACTGACTATGATTTGAACCATTCCTGTGACACTAGTTATAGATTCCAATGCTTCACTTCAGGTTCACTGTATCCCTCTGACCTTCTTATTGTCGATTAAACACAGAAATTGCATCGGAATTCAATAAAAATACACAATGCCGGCTTGAGTACAAGAAGACTGACTCTTACAACTGTCAATGTTTTGAACCATTCCTGTGACACTAGTTATAGATTCCGATGATTCACTTCAGGTATACTGTATCCCTCTGACCTTCTTATTCACGATGAAACACGGAAATTGCATCGGAATTAAATACAAAATTCACAATGCCGACTCTAGTACAAGAATACTGACTCTTCCTACTGTCTGTTTTGAACCATTCCTGTGCACTAGTTATAGATTCCGATGCTTCACTTCAGGTTTACTGTATCCCTCTGACCCTCTTATTGACGATGAAACACAGAAATTGCATCGGAATTAAATACAAAAGGAACAATGCCGACTTAAGTACAAGAAGACAGACTCTTCCTACTCCCTATGTTTTGAACCATTCTGTGACACTAGTTATAGATTCCTATGCTTCACTTCAGGTTTACTGTACCCCTCTGACCTTCTTATTGACGATGAAAAACAGAAATTGCATCGGAATTAAATACAAAAGCACAATGTCGACTTAAGTACAAGAAGACTGAGTGTTATTACTGTCTATGCTTTGAACCATTCCTGTGACACTAGATACAGATTCCGATGCTTCATTTCAGGTTTACTGTATCCCTTGGACCTTCTTATTGACGATGAAACACAGAAATTGCATCGGAATTAAATACAAAATGCACAATGCCGACTTATGTACAAAAGACGGACTCATCTTACTGTCTATGTTTTGAACCATTCCTGTGACACAAGTTATAGAGTCCGATGCTTCACTTCTGAATTCCTGTATCCCTCTGATCATCTTATTGACGACGAAACACAGAAATTGCATCGGAATTAAATAGAAAAGACACAATGCCTACTTGAGTACAAGAAGACAGACTCATCTTACTGTCTATGTTTTGAACCATTCCTGTGACACAAGTTATAGAGTCCGATGTATCACTTCAGGTTTCCTGTATCACTCTGATCTTCCTATTGAAGATGAAACACAGAAATTGCATCGGAATTAAATAGAAAAGGCACAATGCCGTCTAAAGTGCAAGAAGACTGACACCTCTTAATGTCTATGTTTTGAACCATTCCTGTGACACTAGTTATAGATTCCAATGCTTCACTTCAGGTTTACTGTATCCCTTGCTCCTTCTTATTGACGATGAATCACAGAAATTACATTTGAATAAAATGGAAAAGGCACAATGCCGAATTATGTACAAGAAGACTGACTCATCTTAATATCTATGTTTGAACTATTCCTGTGACACTAGTTATAGATTCCGATGCTTCACTTCAGGGTTACTGTATCCCTTGGACCTTCTTATTGGCGACGAAACACAGAAATGCATCGGAATTAAATAGAAATGGCACAATGCCGACTTAAGTTCAAGAAGACTGACTCTTCATACTGTCTATGTTTTGAACAATTCCTGTGACACTAGTTATAGCTTCCGATGCTTCACTTCAGGTTTACTGTATCCCTTGGACCTTCTAATGGACGATGAAACACAGAAATTGCATCGGAATTAAATAGAAAAGGCACAATGCCGAATTATGTACAAGAAGACTGACTCATCACAATGTCTATGTTTGAACTATTCCTGTGACAGTAGTTATAGCTTCCGATGCTTCACTTCAGGTTTACTGTATCCCTTTGACCTTGTTATTGACGATGAAACACAGATATTGCATCGGAATTAAATAGAAAAGGCACCATGCCGACTTAAGTACAAGAAGACTGACTCCTCTTACAGACTATGTTTTGAACCATTCCAGTGACACTAGTTATAGATTCCGATGCCTCACTTCTGGTTTACGGTATCCATTGGACCTTCTTATTGACGATGAGACACAGAAATTGCATCGCAATTAAATACAAAAGGCACAATGCCGACTTAAGTACAAGTAGTCTGACTCTTCCTAGTGTCTATGTTATGAACCATTCCTGTGACACAAGTTACAGTTTCCGATGCTTCACTTCAGGTTTACTGTATCCCTCTGACCTTCTTATTGACGATGAAACACAGATATTGCATCGGAATTAAATATAAAAGTCACAATGACGACTTAAGCACAAGAAGACTGACTCTTCCTACTGTCTATGTTTTGAACCATGCCTGTGACACTAGTTATAGATTCCGATGCTTCACTTCAGGTTTACTGTATCACTTGGACCTTCTTATCGACGATGAAACACAGGAATTGCATCGGAATTAAATTGAAAAGGCAAAATGCCGAATTATGTACAAGAAGACCGACTCATCTTAATGTCTATGTTTGAACTATTCCTGTGACACTAGTTATAGATTTCGATGCTTCACTTCAGGTTTGCTGTATCCCTCTGACCTTCTTATTGACGATGAAACACAGAAATCGCATCGGAATTAAATACAAAAGGCACAATGCCGACTCAAGTACAAGGAGACTGACTCTTCTTACTGTCTATGATTTGAAGCATTCCTGTGACACTAGTTATAGATTCCGATGCTTCACTTTAGGTGTACTGTGTCCCTTGACTTTCTTATTGACGATGAAAGACAGAAATAGCAACTGAATTAAATACTAAAGGCACAATGCCGACTTAAGTACAAGTAGACTGACTTTTCTTACTGTCTATGTTTAGAACCATTCCTGTGACACTAGTTTTAGATTTTGATGCTTCACTACTGGTTTACTGTGTCCCTCTTACATTCTTATTGACGGCGAAACACAGAAATTGCATCGGAATTCAATTAAATGGCACAATGAAGACTTAAGTACAAGAAGACCGACTCTTATTACTGACTATGTTTTGAACCATTCCTGTGAGACTAGTTATAGACTCCGATGCTTCACTTCAGGTTTACAGTATCCCTCTGACCCTCTTATTGACGATGAAACACAGAAATTGCATCGGAATTAAATACAAAAGGCACAATGCCGACTTAAGTACAAGAAGACTGACTCTTCCTACTCTCTACGTTTTGAACCATTGTGTGACACTACTTATAGATTCCTATGCTTCACGTCAGGTTTACTGTATCCCTCTGACCTTCTTATTGACGATGAAACACAGAAATTGCATCGGAATTAAATACAAAAGGCACAATGCTGACCTAAGTACAAGAAGACTGACTCGTCTTACTGTCTATGTTTTGAACCACTCCTGTGACACTAGTTATAGATCCCGATGCTTCACCTCGGTTTTGCTGTATCTCTCTGCCCTTCTTTTTGACGATGAAACACTGAAATTGCATCTGAATTAGATACAAAAAGCACAATGCCGACATCAGTACAAGAGGACCGACTTTTCTTACTGTCTATGTTTTGAACCATTCCTGTGACACTAGTTATAGATTCCGATGCTTCACTTCAGTTTTACTGTATCACTTGGATCTTCTTATTGACGACGAAACACAGAAATTGCATCGGAATTAAATAGAAAAGGCACAATGCCGACTTGAGTACAAGAAGACTGACCCTTCCTATTGTCTATGATTTGAACCATTCCTGTGACACTAGTTATAGATTCCGATGCTTCACTTCAGGTTTACTGTATCCCACTGACCTTCTTATTGACGATGAAACACAGAAATTGCATCGGAATTAAATAGAAAAGGCACAATGCCGACATAAGTACAAGAAGACTGACTCTTCCTACTGGCTATGTTTTGAAACATTAATGTGACACTAGTTATAGATTCCGATGCTTAACTTCAGGTTTACTGTATCCCTCTGACCTTCTTATTGACGATGAAACACAGAAATTGCACGGAATTAAATAGAAAAGGCACAATGCTGACTTAAGTACAAGAAGACTGAGTTATCTTACAGTCTATGATTTGAACCATTCCTGTGACACTAGTTATAGATTTCGATGCTTCACTTCAGGTGTACTGTATCCCTTGGACTTTCTTATTGACGATGAAACACAGAAATTGCATCGGAATTAAATACAAAAGGCACAATGTCGACTTAAGTACAAGTAGACTGACTCTTTTTACTGTCTATGTTTTGAACCATTCCTGTGACACTAGTTATAGATTCCGATGCTTCACTTCAGGTTTACTGTATCCCTCCGACCTTCTTATTGACGGCGAAACACAGAAATTACATCGGAATTAATTACAAAAGGCACAATGCCGTCTTATGTACAAGAAGACTAACTCTTCTTACTGACTATGTTTTGAACCATTCCTGTGACACTAGTTATAGATTCCGATGCTTCACTTCAGTTTTACTGTATCCCTGTGACCTTCTTATTGACGATGAAACACTGAAATTGTATCGGAATTAAGTACAAAAGGCACAATGCCGACTTAAGTAGGAGTAGACTGACCCTTCTTACTGTCTATGTTTTGAACGATACCTGTGACACTAGTTATAGATTTTGATGCTTCACTTCAGGTTTACTGTGTCCCTCTGACCTTCTTATTGACGACGAGACACAGAAATTGCATCGGAAATAAATACAATAGGCACAATTCCGACTTAAGTACAAGAGGACTGACTCTTCTTACTGACTATGATTTGAACCATTCCTGTGACACTAGTTATAGATTCCAATGCTTCACTTCAGGTTAACTGTATCCCTCTGACCTTCTTATTGACGATTAAACACAGAAATTGCATCGGAATTCAATAAAAATACACAATGCCGGCTTGAGTACAAGAAGACTGACTCTTACAACTGTCAATGTTTTGAACCATTCCTGTGACACTAGTTATAGATTCCGATGATTCACTTCAGGTTTACTGTACCCCTCTGACCTTCTTATTCACGATGAAACACGGAAATTGCATCGGAATTAAATACAAAATTCACAATGCCGACTCTACTACAAGAATACTGACTCTTCCTACTGTCTGTTTTGAACCATTCCTGTGCACTAGTTGTAGATTCCGATGCTTCACTTCAGGTTTGCTGTATCCCTCTGACCCTCTTATTGACGATGAAACACAGAAATTGCATCGGAATTAAATACAAAAGGAACAATGCCGACTTAAGTACAAGAAGACAGACTCTTCCTACTCCCTATGTTTTGAACCATTCTGTGACACTAGTTATAGATTCCTATGCTTCACTTCAGGTTTACTGTACCCCTCTGACCTTCTTATTGACGATGAAAATTAGAAATTGCATCGGAATTAAATACAAAAGCACAATGTCGACTTAAGTACAAGAAGACTGAGTGTTATTACTGTCTATGCTTTGAACCATTCCTGTGACACTAGATACAGATTCCGATGCTTCATTTCAGGTTTACTGTATCCCTTGGACCTTCTTATTGACGATGAAACACAGAAATTGCATCGGAATTAAATACAAAATGCACAATGCCGACTTATGTACAAAAGACTGACTCATCTTACTGTCTATGTTTTGAACCATTCCTGTGACACAAGTTATAGAGTCCGATGCTTCACTTCAGAATTCCTGTATCCCTCTGATCATCTTATTGACGACGAAACACAGAAATTGCATCGGAATTAAATAGAAAAGACACAATGCCTACTTGAGTACAAGAAGACTGACTCATCTTACTGTCTATGTTTTGAACCATACCTGTGACACAAGTTATAGAGTCCGATCTATCACTTCAGGTTTCCTGTATCACTCTGATCTTCCTATTGAAGATGAAACACAGAAATTGGATCGGAATTAAATAGAAAAGGCACAATGCCGTCTAAAGTACAAGAAGACTGACACCTCTTAATGTCTATGTTTTGAACCATTCTTGTGACACTAGTTATAGATTCCAATGCTTCACTTCAGGTTTACTGTATCCCTTGCACCTTCTTATTGACGATGAATCACAGAAATTACATTTGAATAAAATGGAAAAGGCACAATGCCGAATTATGTACAAGAAGACTGACTCATCTTAATGTCTATGTTTGAACTATTCCTGTGACACTAGTTATAGATTCCGATGCTTCACTTCAGGGTTACCGTATCCCTTGGACCTTGTTATTGGCGACGAAACACAGAAATGCATCGGAATTAAATAGAAATGGCACAATGCCGACTTAAGTTCAAGAAGACTGACTCTTCATACTGTCTATGTTTTTGAACAGTTCCTGTGACACTAGTTATAGCTTCCGGTGCTTCACTTCAGGTTTACTGTATCCCTTGGACCTTCTTATGGACGATGAAACACAGAAATTGCATCGGAATTAAATAGAAAAGGCACAATGCCGAATTATGTACAAGAAGACTGACTCATCTCAATGTCTATGTTTGAACTATTCCTGTGACAGTAGTTATAGCTTCCGATGCTTCACTTCAGGTTTACTGTATCCCTTTGACCTTGTTATTGACGATGAATCACCGAAATTGCATCGGAATTAAATACGAAATGCACAATGCCGACTTAAGTACTAGAAGACTGACTCTTCTTACTGTCTATGCTTTGAACCATTCCTGTGACACTAGTTATAGATTCCGATGCTTAACTTCAGGTGTACTGCATCCCTTGGACCTTCTTATTGACGATGAAACACAGAATTTGCATCGGAATTAAATAGAAAAGGCACCATGCCGACTTAAGTACAAGAAGACTGACTCCTCTTACTGACTATGTTTTGAACCATTCCAGTGACACTAGTTATAGATTCCGATGCCTCACTTCTGGTTTACGGTATCCATTGGACCTTCTTATTGACGATGAGACACAGAAATTGCATCGCAATTAAATACAAAAGGCACAATGCCGACTTAAGTACAAGTAGTCTGACTCTGCCTAGTGTCTATGCTATGAACCATTCCTGTGACACAAGTTACAGTTTCCGATGCTTCACTTCAGGTTTACTGTATCCCTCTGACCTTCTTATTGACGATGAAACACAGATATTGCATCGGAATTAAATACAAAAGTCACAATGACGACTTAAGCACAAGAAGACTGACTCTTCCTACTGTCTATGTTTTGAACCATTCCTGTGACACTAGTTATAGATTCCGATGCTTCACTTCAGGTTTACTGTATCCCTTGGACCTTCTTATTGACGATGAAACACAGAAATCGCATCGGAATTAAATGCAAAAGGCACAATGCCGACTCAAGTACAAGGAGACTGACTCTTCTTACTGTCTATGATTTGAAGCATTCCTGTGACACTAGTTATAGATTCCGATGCTTCACTTTA
This sequence comes from Schistocerca piceifrons, assembly GCF_021461385.2. NCBI lineage: Eukaryota > Metazoa > Arthropoda > Insecta > Orthoptera > Acrididae > Schistocerca > Schistocerca piceifrons. The sequence goes on along the minus strand of NC_060139.1, from coordinate 1,134,659,100 downwards.
GGTGTACTGTATCCCTTGACTTTCTTATTGACGATGAAAGACAGAAATAGCAACTGAATTAAATACAAAAGGCACAATGCCGACTTAAGTACAAGTAGACTGACTTTTCTTACTGTCTATGTTTTGAACCATTCCTGTGACACTAGTTTTAGATTTTGATGCTTCACTACAGGTTTACTGTGTCCCTCTTACATTCTAATTGACGGCGAAACACAGAAATTGCATCGGAATTCAATTAAATGGCACAATGAAGACTTAAGTACAAGAAGACTGACTCTTATTACTGACTATGTTTTGAACCATTCCTGTGAGACTAGTTATAGACTCCGATGCTTCACTTCAGGTTCACTGTATCCCACTGACCTTCTTATTGACGATGAAACACAGAAATTGCATCGGAATTAAATACAAAAGTCACAATGCCGACTTAACTACAAGAAGACTGACCCCTGTTACTGACTAGGCATTGAACCATACCGTGACACTAGTAATAGATTCCGATGCTTCACTTCAGTTTTACTGTATCCCTTGGACCTTCTTATTGACGACGAAACACAGAAATTGCATCGGAATTAAAAAGAAAACTCACAATGCCGACTTGAGTACAAGAAGACTGACCCTTCCTATTATCTATGATTTGAACCATTCCTGTGACACTAGTTATAGATTCCGATGCTTCACCTCGGGTTTACTGTATCTCTCTGACCATCTTATTGACGATGAAACACCGAAATTGCATCTGGATTAGATACAAAAAGCACAATGCCGACTTCAGTACAGGAGGACCGACTTTTCTTACAGTCTATGATTTGAACAATTCCTGTGACACTAGGTATAGATCCCGATGCTTCACCTCGGGTTTACTGTATCTCTCTGACCTTCTTTTTGACGATGAAACACTGAAATTGCATCGGAATTAAATAGAAAAGGCACAATGCCGACTTGAGTACAAGAAGACTGACTCGTCTTACTGTCTATGTTTTGAACCACTCCTGTGACACTAGTTATAGATCCCGATGCTTCATCTCGGGCTTACTGTATCTCTCTGACCTTCTTTTTGACGATGAAACACTGAAATTGCATCTGAATTAGATACAAAAAGCACAATGCCGACTTAAGTACAAGAGGACCGACTTTTCTTACTGTCTATGTTTTGAACCATTCCTGTGACACTAGTTATAGATTCCGATGCTTCACTTCAGTTTTACTGTATCCCTTGGATCTTCTTATTGACGACGAAACACAGAAATTGCATCGGAATTAAATAGAAAAGGCACAATGCCGACTTGAGTACAAGAAGACTGACCCTTCCTATTGCCTATGATTTGAACCATTCCTGTGACACTAGTTATAAATTCCGATGCTTCACTTCAGGTTTACTGTATCCCACTGACTTTCTTATTGACGATGAAACACAGAAATTGCATCGGAATTAAATAGAAAAGGCACAATGCCGACTTAAGTACAAGAAGACTGACTCTTCCTACTGTCTATGTTTTGAAACATTCCTGTGACACTAGTTATAGATTCCGATGCTTAACTTCAGGTTTACTGTATCCCTCTGACCTTCTTATTGACGATGAAACACAGAAATTGCATCGGAATTAAATAGAAAAGGCACAATGCTGACTTAAGTACAAGAAGACTGAGTTATCTTACAGTCTATGATTTGAACCATTCCTGTGACACTAGTTATAGATTTCGATGCTTCACTTCAGGTGTACTGTATCCCTTGGACTTTCTTATTGACGATGAAACACAGAAATTGCATCGGAATTAAATACAAAAGGCACAATGTCGACTTAAGTACAAGTAGACTGACTCTTCTTACTGTCTATGCTTTGAACCATTCCTGTGACACTAGTTATAGATTCCGATGCTTCACTTCAGGTTTACTGTGTCCCTCTGACCTTTTTATTGACGATGAAACACAGATATTGCATCGGAATTAAATACAAAAGTCACAATGACGACTTAAGCACAAGAAGACTGACTCTTAATACTGTCTATGTTTTGAACCATTCCTGTGACACTAGTTATAGATTCCGATGCTTCACTTCAGGTTTACTGTATCCCTTGGACCTTCTTATCGACGATGAAACACAGAAATTGCATCGGAATAAATAGAAAAGGCACAATGCCGACTTAAGTACAAGAAGACTGACTCTTCATACTGGCTATACTTTGAACCGATCCTGTGACACTAGTTATAGCTTCCGATGCTTCACTTCAGGTTTACTGTATCCCTCTGACCTTCTTATTGACGATGAAATACAGAAATCGCATCGGAATTAAATACAAAAGGCACAATGCCGACCCAAGTACAAGGAGACTGACTCTTCTTACTGTCTATGATTTGACGCATTCCTGTGACACTAGTTATAGATTCCGATGCTTCACTTTAGGTGTACTGTATCCCTTGACTTTCTTATTGACGATGAAAGACAGAAATAGCAACTGAATTAAATACAAAAGGCACAATGCCGACTTAAGTACAAGTAGACTGACTTTTCTTACTGTCTATGTTTTGAACCATTCCTGTGACACTAGTTTTAGATTTTGATGCTTCACTACAGGTTTACTGTGTCCCTCTTACATTCTAATTGACGGCGAAACACAGAAATTGCATCGGAATTCAATTAAATGGCACAATGAAGACTTAAGTACAAGAAGACTGACTCTTATTACTGACTATGTTTTGAACCATTCCTGTGAGACTAGTTATAGACTCCGATGCTTCACTTCAGGTTTACTGTATCCCTCTGACCCTCTTATTGACGATGAAACACAGAAATTGCATCGGAATTAAATACAAAAGGCACAATTCTGACTTAAGTACAAGAAGACTGACTCGTCTTACTGTCTATGTTTAGAACCACTCCTGTGACACTAGTTATAGATCCCGATGCTTCACCTCGGGTTTACTGTATCTCTCTGACCTTCTTTTTGACGATGAAACACTGAAATTGCATCTGAATTTGATACAAAAAGCACAATGCCGACTTCCGTACAAGAGGACCGACTTTTCTTACTGTCTATGTTTTGAACCATTCCTGTGACACTAGTTATAGATTCCGATGCTTCACTTCAGTTTAACTGTATCCATTGGATCTTCTTATTGACGACGAAACACAGAAATTGCATCGGAATTAAATAGAAAAGGCACAATGCCGACTTAAGTACAAGAAGACTGACCCTTCCTATTGTCTATGATATGAACCATTCCTGTGACACTAGTTATAGATTCCGATGCTTCACTTCAGGTTTACTGTATCCCACTGACCTTTTTATTGACGATGAAACACAGAAATTGCATCGGAATTAAATAGAAAAGGCACAATGCTGACTTAAGTACAAGAAGACTGACTCTTCCTACTGTCTATGTTTTGAAACATTCCTGTGACACTAGTTATAGATTCCGATGCTTAACTTCAGGTTTACTGTATCCCTCTGACCTTCTTATTGACGATGAAACACAGAAATTGCATCGGAATTAAATAGAAAAGGCACAATGCTGACTTAAGTACAAGAAGACTGAGTTATCTTACAGTCTATGATTTGAACCATTCCTGTGACACTAGTTATAGATTTCGATGCTTCACTTCAGGTGTACTGTATCCCTTGGACTTTCTTATTGACGATGAAACACAGAAATTGCATCGGAATTAAATACAAAAGGCACAATGTCGACTTAAGTACAAGTAGACTGACTCTTCTTACTGTCTATGCTTTGAACCATTCCTGTGACACTAGTTATAGATTCCGATGCTTCACTTCAGGTTTACTGTGTCCCTCTGACCTTCTTATTGACGGCGAAACACAGAAATTACATCGGAATTAATTACAAAAGGCACAATGCCGACTTATGTACAAGAAGACTAACTCTTCTTACTGACTATGTTTTGAACCATTCCTGTGACACTAGTTATAGATTCCGATGCTTCACTTCAGGTTTACTGTATCCCTCTGAACATCTTATTGACGATGAAACACAGAAATTGCATCGGAATTCAATTACAAGGCACAATGCCGACTTAAGTACAAGTAGAGTGACTCTTCCCACTCTCTATATTTTGAACCATTCTGTGACACTAGTTATAGATTCCTATGCTTCACTTCAGGATTACTGTATCCCTGTGACCTACTTATTGACGATGAAACACAGAAATTGCATCGGAATTAAATGCAAAAGGGACAATGCCGACTTAAGTACAAGAAGACTGACTCTAATTACTGTCAATGTTTTGAACCATTCCCGTGACACTAGTATTAGATTCCGATGCTTCACTTCAGTTTTACTGTATCCCTTGGACCTTCTTATTGACGACGAAACACAGAAATTGCATCGGAATTAAAAAGAAAAGGCACAATGCCGACTTGAGTACAAGAAGACTGACCCTTCCTATTATCTATGATTTGAACCATTCCTGTGACACTAGTTATAGATTCCGATGCTTCACCTCGGGTTTACTGTATCTCTCTGACCATCTTATTGACGATAAAACACTGAAATTGCATCTGGATTAGATACAAAAAGCACAATACCGACTTCAGTAAAGGAGGACCGACTTTTCTTACTGTCTATGATTAGAACAATTCCTGTGACACTAGTTATAGATTCCAATGCGTCACTTCAGTTTTACTGTATCCGTTGGACCTTCCTATTGACGACGAAACACAGAAATTGCATCGGAATTAAATAGAAAAGGCACAATGCCGACTTGAGTACAAGAAGGCTGACCCTTCCTATTATCTATGATTTGAACTATTCCTGTGACACTAGTTATAGATTCCCATGCTTCACTTCAGGTTTACTGTATCCCACTGACCTTCTTATTGACGATGAAACACAGAAATTGCATCGGAAATAAATAGAAAAGGCACAATGCCGACTTAAGTAGAAGAAGACTGACTCTTCCACTGTCTATGTTTTGAAACATTCCTGTGACACTAGTTATAGATTCCGATGCTTAACTTCAGGTTTACTGTATCCCTCTGACCTTCTTATTGACGATGAAACACAGAAATTGCATCCGAATTAAATAGAAAAGGCACAATGCTGACTTAAGTGCAAGAAGACTGACTTATCTTACAGTCTATGATTTGAATCATTCCTGTGACACTAGTTATAGAATCCGATGCTTCACTTCAGGTGTACTGTATCCCTTGGACTTTCTTATTGAAGATGAAACACAGAAATTTTGTCGGAATTAAATACAAAAGGCACAATGCCGACTTAAGTACAAGTAGACTGACTCTTCTTACTGTCTATGTTTTGAACCATTCCTGTGACACTAGTTATAGATTCCGATGCTTCACTTCAGGTTTACTGTGTCCCTCTGACCTTCTTATTGACGGCGAAACACAGAAATTACATCGGAATTAAATGCAAGAAGCACAATGCCGACTTAAGTACAAGAAGACTAACTCTTCTTACTGACTATGTTTTGAACCATCCTATGACACTAGTTATAGATTCCGATGCTTCACTTCAGGTTTACTGTATCCCTCTGACCATCTTATTGACGATGAAACACAGAAATTGCATCGGAATTAAATACAAAACGCACAATGCAGACTTAAGTACAAGAAGAGTGACTCTTCCTACTCTCTATATTTTGAACCAATCTTTGACACTAGTTATAGATTCCTACGCTTCACTTCAGGATTACTGTATCCCTGTGACCTTCTTATTGACGATGAAACACAGTAATTGCATCGGAATTCAATACAAAAGGCACAATGCCGACTTAAGTACAAGAAGACTGACTCTAATTAGTGTCTATGTTTTGAACCACTCCTGTGACACTAGTTATAGATACCGATGCTTCACTTCAGGTTTACTGTTACCCTTGGACCTTTATATTGACGATGAAAACAGAAATTGCATCGGAATGAAATAGAAAAAGCACAATGCCGACTTAAGTACAAGAAGACCGATTCTTCTTACTGTTTATGATTTGTACCATTCCTGTGACGCTAGTTACAGATTCCGATGCTTCACTTCACGTTTACTGTATCCCTTGGACCTTCTTATTGACGATGAAACACAGATATTGCATCGGAATTAACTACAAAAGGCACAATGCCGACTTAAGTACAAGAAGACTCACTCTTCTTACTGACTATGTTTTGAACCATTCCGGTGACACTAGTTATAGATTCCGATGCTTCACTTCAGGTTTACTGTATCCCTCTGACTTTCTTATTGACGATGAAACACAGAAATTGCATCGGAATTAAATAGAAAAGGCACAATGCCGTCTAAAGTGCAAGAAGACTCACACCTCTTAATGTCTATGTTTTGAACCATTCCTGTGACACTAGTTATAGATTCCAATGCTTCACTTCAGGTTTACTGTATCCCTTGCTCCTTCTTATTGACGATGAATCACAGAAATTACATTTGAATAAAATGGAAAAGGCACAATGCCGAATTATGTACAAGAAGACTGACTCATCTTAATATCTATGTTTGAACTATTCCTGTGACACTAGTTATAGATTCCGATGCTTCACTTCAGGGTTACTGTATCCCTTGGACCTTCTTATTGGCGACGAAACACAGAAATGCATCGGAATTAAATAGAAATGGCACAATGCCGACTTAAGTTCAAGAAGACTGACTCTTCATACTGTCTATGTTTGAAACATTCCTGTGACACTAGTTATAGATTCCGATGCTTAACTTCAGGTTTACTGTATCCCTCTGACCTTCTTATTGACGATGAAACACAGAAATTGCATCGGAATTAAATAGAAAAGGCACAATGCTGACTTAAGTACAAGAAGACTGAGTTATCTTACAGTCTATGATTTGAACCATTCCTGTGACACTAGTTATAGATTTCGATGCTTCACTTCAGGTGTACTGTATCCCTTGGACTTTCTTATTGACGATGAAACACAGAAATTGCATCGGAATTAAATACAAAAGGCACAATGTCGACTTAAGTACAAGTAGACTGACTCTTCTTACTGTCTATGCTTTGAACCATTCCTGTGACACTAGTTATAGATTCCGATGCTTCACTTCAGGTTTACTGTGTCCCTCTGACCTTCTTATTGACGGCGAAACACAGAAATTACATCGGAATTAATTACAAAAGGCACAATGCCGACTTATGTACAAGAAGACTAACTCTTCTTACTGACTATGTTTTGAACCATTCCTGTGACACTAGTTATAGATTCCGATGCTTCACTTCAGGTTTACTGTATCCCTCTGAACATCTTATTGACGATGAAACACAGAAATTGCATCGGAATTCAATTACAAGGCACAATGCCGACTTAAGTACAAGTAGAGTGACTCTTCCCACTCTCTATATTTTGAACCATTCTGTGACACTAGTTATAGATTCCTATGCTTCACTTCAGCATTACTGTATCCCTGTGACCTACTTATTGACGATGAAACACAGAAATTGCATCGGAATTAAATGCAAAAGGGACAATGCCGACTTAAGTACAAGAAGACTGACTCTAATTACTGTCAATGTTTTGAACCATTCCCGTGACACTAGTATTAGATTCCGATGCTTCACTTCAGTTTTACTGTATCCCTTGGACCTTCTTATTGACGACGAAACACAGAAATTGCATCGGAATTAAAAAGAAAAGGCACAATGCCGACTTGAGTACAAGAAGACTGACCCTTCCTATTATCTATGATTTGAACCATTCCTGTGACACTAGTTATAGATTCCGATGCTTCACCTCGGGTTTACTGTATCTCTCTGACCATCTTATTGACGATGAAACACTGAAATTGCATCTGGATTAGATACAAAAAGCACAATGCCGACTTCAGTACAGGAGGACCGACTTTTCTTACTGTCTATGATTAGAACAATTCCTGTGACACTAGTTATAGATTCCAATGCTTCACTTCAGTTTTACTGTATCCGTTGACCTTCCTATTTGACGACGAAACACAGAAATTGCATCGGAATTAAATAGAAAAGGCACAATGACGACTTGAGTACAAGAAGGCTGACCCTTCCTATTATCTATGATTTGAACTATTCCTGTGACACTAGTTATAGATTCCCATGCTTCACTTCAGGTTTACTGTATCCCACTGACCTTATTGACGATGAAACACAGAAATTGCATCGGAAATAAATAGAAAAGGCACAATGCCGACTTAAGTAGAAGAAGACTGACTCTTCCCACTGTCTATGTTTTGAAACATTCCTGTGACACTAGTTATAGATTCCGATGCTTAACTTCAGGTTTACTGTATCCCTCTGACCTTCTTATTGACAATGAAACACAGAAATTGCATCCGAATTAAATAGAAAAGGCACAATGCTGACTTAAGTGCAAGAAGACTGACTTATCTTACAGTCTATGATTTGAATCATTCCTGTGACACTAGTTATAGAATCCGAAGCTTCACTTCAGGTGTACTGTATCCCTTGGACTTTCTTATTGAAGATGAAACACAGAAATTTTGTCGGAATTAAATACAAAAGGCACAATGCCGACTTAAGTACAAGTAGACTGACTCTTCTTACTGTCTATGTTTTGAACCATTCCTGTGACACTAGTTATAGATTCCGATGCTTCACTTCAGGTTTACTGTGTCCCTCTGACCTTCTTATTGACGGCGAAACACAGAAATTACATCGGAATTAAATGCAAGAAGCACAATGCCGACTTAAGTACAAGAAGACTAACTCTTCTTACTGACTATGTTTTGAACCATCCTATGACACTAGTTATAGATTCCGATGCTTCACTTCAGGTTTACTGTATCCCTCTGACCATCTTATTGACGATGAAACACAGAAATTGCATCGGAATTAAATACAAAACGCACAATGCAGACTTAAGTACAAGAAGAGTGACTCTTCCTACTCTCTATATTTTGAACCAATCTTTGACACTAGTTATAGATTCCTACGCTTCACTTCAGGATTACTGTATCCCTGTGACCTTCTTATTGACGATGAAAAACAGAAATTGCATCGGAATGGAATAGAAAAAGCACAATGCCGACTTAAGTACAAGAAGACCGATTCTTCTTACTGTTTATGATTTGTACCATTCCTGTGACGCTAGTTACAGATTCCGATGCTTCACTTCACGTTTACTGTATCCCTTGGACCTTCTTATTGACGATGAAACACAGATATTGCATCGGAATTAACTACAAAAGGCACAATGCCGACTTAAGTACAAGAAGACTCACTCTTCTTACTGACTATGTTTTGAACCATTCCGGTGACACTAGTTATAGATTCCAATGCTTCACTTCAGGTTTACTGTATCCCTTGCTCCTTCTTATTGACGATGAATCACAGAAATTACATTTGAATAAAATGGAAAAGGCACAATGCCGAATTATGAACAAGAAGACTGACTCATCTTAATATCTATGTTTGAACTATTCCTGTGACACTAGTTATAGATTCCGATGCTTCACTTCAGGGTTACTGTATCCCTTGGACCTTCTTATTGGCGACGAAACACAGAAATGCATCGGAATTAAATAGAAATGGCACAATGCCGACTTAAGTTCAAGAAGACTGACTCTTCATACTGTCTATGTTTTGAACAATTCCTGTGACACTAGTTATAGCTTCCGATGCTTCACTTCAGGTTTACTGTATCCCTTGGACCTTCTAATGGACGATGAAACACAGAAATTGCATCGGAATTAAATAGAAAAGGCACAATGCTGACTTAAGTACAAGAAGACTGACTCTTCCTACTGTCTATGTTTTGAAACATTCCTGTGACACTAGTTATAGATTCCGATGCTTAACTTCAGGTTTACTGTATCCCTCTGACCTTCTTATTGACGATGAAACACAGAAATTGCATCGGAATTAAATAGAAAAGGCACAATGCTGACTTAAGTACAAGAAGACTGAGTTATCTTACAGTCTATGATTTGAACCATTCCTGTGACACTAGTTATAGATTTCGATGCTTCACTTCAGGTGTACTGTATCTCTTGGACTTTCTTATTGACGATGAAACACAGAAATTGCATCGGAATTAAATACAAAAGGCACAATGTCGACTTAAGTACAAGTAGACTGACTCTTCTTACTGTCTATGCTTTGAACCATTCCTGTGACACTAGTTATAGATTCCGATGCTTCACTTCAGGTTTACTGTGTCCCTCTGACCTTCTTATTGACGGCGAAACACAGAAATTACATCGGAATTAATTACAAAAGGCACAATGCCGACTTATGTACAAGAAGACTAACTCTTCTTACTGACTATGTTTTGAACCATTCCTGTGACACTAGTTATAGATTCCGATGCTTCACTTCAGGTTTACTGTATCCCTCTGAACATCTTATTGACGATGAAACACAGAAATTGCATCGGAATTCAATTACAAGGCACAATGCCGACTTAAGTACAAGTAGAGTGACTCTTCCCACTCTCTATATTTTGAACCATTCTGTGACACTAGTTATAGATTCCTATGCTTCACTTCAGGATTACTGTATCCCTGTGACCTACTTATTGACGATGAAACACAGAAATTGCATCGGAATTAAATGCAAAAGGGACAATGCCGACTTAAGTACAAGAAGACTGACTCTAATTACTGTCAATGTTTTGAACCATTCCCGTGACACTAGTATTAGATTCCGATGCTTCACTTCAGTTTTACTGTATCCCTTGGACCTTCTTATTGACGACGAAACACAGAAATTGCATCGGAATTAAAAAGAAAAGGCACAATGCCGACTTGAGTACAAGAAGACTGACCCTTCCTATTATCTATGATTTGAACCATTCCTGTGACACTAGTTATAGATTCCGATGCTTCACCTCGGGTTTACTGTATCTCTCTGACCATCTTATTGACGATGAAACACTAAATTGCATCTGGATTAGATACAAAAAGCACAATGCCGACTTCAGTACAGGAGGACCGACTTTTCTTACTGTCTATGATTAGAACAATTCCTGTGACACTAGTTATAGATTCCAATGCTTCACTTCAGTTTTACTGTATCCGTTGGACCTTCCTATTGACGACGAAACACAGAAATTGCATCGGAATTAAATAGAAAAGGCACAATGCCGACTTGAGTACAAGAAGGCTGACCCTTCCTATTATCTATGATTTGAACTATTCCTGTGACACTAGTTATAGATTCCCATGCTTCACTTCAGGTTTACTGTATCCCACTGACCTTCTTATTGACGATGAAACACAGAAATTGCATCGGAAATAAATAGAAAAGGCACAATGCCGACTTAAGTAGAAGAAGACTGACTCTTCCCACTGTCTATGTTTTGAAACATTCCTGTGACACTAGTTATAGATTCCGATGCTTAACTTCAGGTTTACTGTATCCCTCTGACCTTCTTATTGACGATGAAACACAGAAATTGCATCCGAATTAAATAGAAAAGGCACAATGCTGACTTAAGTGCAAGAAGACTGACTTATCTTACAGTCTATGATTTGAATCATTCCTGTGACACTAGTTATAGAATCCGATGCTTCACTTCAGGTGTACTGTATCCCTTGGACTTTCTTATTGAAGATGAAACACAGAAATTTTGTCGGAATTAAATACAAAAGGCACAATGCCGACTTAAGTACAAGTAGACTGACTCTTCTTACTGTCTATGTTTTGAACCATTCCTGTGACATTAGTTATAGATTCCGATGCTTCACTTCAGGTTTACTGTGTCCCTCTGACCTTCTTATTGACGGCGAAACACAGAATTTACATCGGAATTAAATGCAAGAAGCACAATGCCGACTTAAGTACAAGAAGAGTGACTCTTCCTACTCTCTATATTTTGAACCAATCTTTGACACTAGTTATAGATTCCTACGCTTCACTTCAGGATTACTGTATCCCTGTGACCTTCTTATTGACGATGAAACACAGTAATTGCATCGGAATTCAATACAAAAGGCACAATGCCGACTTAAGTACAAGAAGACTGACTCTAATTAGTGTCTATGTTTTGAACCACTCCTGTGACACTAGTTATAGATTCCGATGCTTCACTTCAGGTTTACTGTTACCCTTGGACCTTTATATTGACGATGAAAAACAGAAATTGCATCGGAATGAAATAGAAAAAGCACAATGCCGACTTAAGTACAAGAAGACCGATTCTTCTTACTGTTTATGATTTGTACCATTCCTGTGACGCTAGTTACAGATTCCGATGCTTCACGTCACGTTTACTGTATCCCTTGGACCTTCTTATTGACGATGAAACACAGATATTGCATCGGAATTAACTACAAAAGGCACAATGCCGACTTAAGTACAAGAAGACTCACTCTTCTTACTGACTATGTTTTGAACCATTCCGGTGACACTAGTTATAGATTCCGATGCTTCACTTCAGGTTTACTGTATCCCTCTGACTTTCTTATTGACGATGAAACACAGAAATTGCATCGGAATTAAATACAAAATGCACAAATGCCGACTTAAGTACAAGAAGACTGACTCTTCTTACTGACTATGTTTTGAACCATTCCTGTGACACTAGTTATAGATTCCGAAGCTTCCCTTCAGGTTTTTCTGTATCCCTCTGACCTTCTTATTGACGATGAATCACAGAAATTGCATCGGAATTAAAATACAAAAGGCACAATGCCGACTTAAGTACAAGAAGACTGCCTCTTCTTTCTGACTATGTTTTGAACCAATCCTGTGACACTAGTTATAGATTCCGAAGCTTGACTTCAGGTTTACTGTATCCCTCTGACCTTCTTATTGACGATGAAACACAGATATTGCATCGGAATTAAACAGAAAAGGCACAATGCCGACTTAAGTACAAGGAGACTGACTCTTCTTACTGTCTATGCTTTAAACCATTCCTGTGACGCTAGTTATAGATTCCGATGCTTCACTTCAGGTTTACTGTATCCCTCTGACCTTCTTATTGATGATAAAACACAGAAATTGCATCGGAATTAAATAGAAAAGGCACAATGCCGACTTCAGTACAAGAAGACAGACTCTTCTTACTGTCTATGATTTGAACCATTCCTGTGACGCTAGTTACAGATTCAGATGCTTCACTTCAGGTTTACTGTATCCCTTGGACCTTCTTATTGACGATGAAATACAATTATTGCATCGGAATGAAATAGAAAAGGCACAATGCCGACTTAAGTACAAGAATACTGACTCTTCTTACTGACTATGTTTTGAACCATTCCTGTGACACAAGTAAGAGATTCCGATGCTTCACTTTAGGTTTATTGTATCCCTCTGACCTTCTTATTGACGATGAAACACAGAAATTGCAACGGAATTAAATACGAAAGGCACACTGCCGACATAAGTACAAGAAGACTGACTCTTCTTACTCTCTACGTTTTGAACCATTCCTGTGAACCTAGTTATAGATTCCGATGCTTCCCTTCAGGTTTACTGTATCCCTTGGACCTTGTTATTGACGATGAAACACGGAAATTGCATCGGAATTAACTAGAAAGGGCACAATGCCGACTTAAGTACAAGAAGACTAACTCTTCATACTGTTTATGTTTTGAACCATTCCTGTGACACTAGTTATAGATTCCGATGCCTCACTTCTATTTTACTGTATCCCTCTGAACTTCTTATTGACGATGAAACACAGAAATTACATCGGAATTAAATAGAAAAGGCAAAATGCCGACTTAAGTACAAGAAGACTGACTCTTAATACTTTTTATGTTTTGAACCATTTCTGTGACACTAGTTATAGATTCCGATTCTTCACTAAAGGGTAATGTATCCCTCTGACCTTCTAATTGACGATGAAACACAGAAGTTGCATCGAAATTAGATACAAAAGGCACAATGCCGACTCAAGTACAAGAAGACTGACTCTTCTTACTCTCTACGTTTTGAACCATTCCTGTGACACTAGTTATAGATTCCGAGGCCTCACTTCAGGTTTACTGTATCCCTTCGACCTTCTTATTGAGGATGAAACACAGAAATTGAATCGGAATTAAATAGAAAATGCACAATGCTGACTTAAGGACAAGAAGACTGAATCGTATTACTGTCTATGATTTGAACCATTCCTGTGACACCAGTTATAGATTCCGATGCTTCACTTCAGGTGTACTGCATCACTTGGACTTTCTTATTGACGATGAAACACAGAAATTGTATCGGAATTAAATACAAAAGGCACAATGCCGACTTAAGTAGAAGTAGACTGACCCTTCTTACTGTCTATGTTTTGAACGATACCTGTGACACTAGTTATAGATTTTGATGCTTCACTTCTGGTTTACTGTGTCCCTCTGACATTCTTATTGACGACGAAACACAGAAATTGCATCGGAATTAAATACAAAAGGCACAATTCCAACTTAAGTACAAGACGACTGACTCTTCTTACTGACTATGATTTGAACCACTCCTGTGACACTAGTTATAGATTCAAATGCTTCACTTCAGGTTTACTGTATCCCTCTGACGTTCTTATTGACGATTAAACACAGAAATTGCATCGGAATTCAATAAAAATACACAATGCCGACTTGAGTACAAGAAGACTGACTCTTCCAACTGTCAATGCTTTGAACCATACCTGTGACACTAGTTCTAGATTCCGATGATTCACTTCAGGTTTACTGTATCCCTCTGACCTTCTTATTGACGATTAAACACAGAAATTGCATCGGAATTAAATACAAAAGGCACTATGCCGACTCTAGTACAGGAAGACTGACTCTTCCTACTGTCTATGCTTTGAACCATTCCTGTGACACTAGTTATAGATTCCGATGCTTAACTTCAGGTTTATTGTATCCCTCTGACCTTCCTATTGACGATGAAACACAGAAATTGCATCGGAATTAAATAGAAATGGCACAATGCTAACTTAAGTACAAGAAGACTGACTCATCTTACTTTCTATGATTTGAACCATTCCTGTGACACTAGTTATAGATTCGAATGCTTCTCTTCAGGTGTACTGTATCCCTTGATCTTTCTTATTGACGACGAAACACAGAAGTTGCGTCGGAATTAAATAGAAAAGATGCAATGCCTACTAGAGTACAAGAAGACTGACTCTTCTTACTGTCTATGTTTTGAACCATTACTGTGACACAAGTTATAGAGTCCAATGCTTCACTTCAGGATTCCTGTATCCCTCTGACCTTCCTATTGAAGATGAAACACAGAAATTGCATCGGAATTAAATAGAAATGACACAATGCCGACTTAAGTTCAAGAAGATTGACCCTTCATATTGTCTATGTTTTGGACCGATTCTGTGACACTAGTTATAGCTTCCGATGCTTCACTTCAGGTTTACTGTATCCCTTGGACCTTCTTATGGACGATGAAACACCGAAATTGCATCGGAATTAAATAGAAAAGGCACAATGCCGAATTATGAACAAGAAGACTGACTCATCTTAATGTCTATGTTTGAACTATTCCTGTGACAGTAGTTATAGCTTCCGATGCTTCACTTCAGGTTTACTGTATCCCTTGGACCTTGTTATTGACGATGAATCACCGAAATTGCATCGGAATTAAATACGAAAGGCACAATGCCGACTTAAGTACAAGAAGACTGACTCTTCTTACTGTCTACGCTTTGAACTATTCCTGTGACACTAGTTATAGATTCCGATGCTTCACTTCAGGTGTACTGCATCCTTTGGACCTTCTTATTGACGATGAAACAATGAAATTGCATCTTATTAAATACGAAAGGCACATTGCCGACTTAAGTACAAGTAGTCTGGCTCTTCCTAGTGTCTATGTTTTGAACCATTCCTGTGACACAAGTTACAGTTTCCGATGCTTCACTTCAGGTTTACTGTATCCCTCTGACCTTCTTATTGTCGATGAAACACAGATATTGCATCGGAATTAATACAAAAGGCACAATCCCGACTTAAGTACAAGAAGACTGACTCTTCCCACTGTCTATGTTTTGAACCATTCCTGTGACACTAGTTATAGATTCCAATGCTTCACTTCAGGTTTGCTGTATCCCTTGGACCTTCTTATCGACGATGAAACACAGAAATTGCATCGGAATTAAATTGAAAAGGCACAATGCCGAATTATGTACAAGAAGACCGACTCATCTTAATGTCTATGTTTGAACTATTCCTGTGACACTAGTTATAGATTCCGATGCTTCACTTCAGGTTTGCTGTATCCCTTGGACCTTCATATCGACGATGAAACACAGAAATTGCATCGGAATAAATAGAAAAGGCACAATGCCGACTTAAGTACAAGTAGACTGACTCTTCTTACTGTCTAAGTTTTGGACCATTCCTGTGACACTAGTTTTACATTTTGATGATTCACTACAGGTTTTAGTGTGTCCCTCTTACCTTCTTATTGACGGCGAAACAATGAAACTGCATCGGAATTCAATTAAAAGGCACAATGCCGACTTAAGTACAAGAAGACTGACTCTTCTTACTGACTATGTTTTGAACCATTCCTGTGACACTAGTTATAGATTCCGATGCATCACTTCAGGTTTACTGTATCCCTCTGACCCTCATATTGACGATGAAACACAGAAATTGCATCGGAATTAAATACAAAACGCACAATACCGACTTAAGTACAAGAAGACTGACTCTTCCTACTCTCTATATTTTGAACCATTCTGTGACACTACTTATAGATCCCTATGCTTAACTTCAGGTTTACTCTATCCCTTTGACCTTCTTATTGACGATGAAACACAGAAATTGCATCGGAATTAAATACAAAAGGCACAATGCTGACTTAAGTACAAGAAGACTGAGTCGTCCTACTGTCTATGTTTTGAACCACTCCTGTGACACTAGTTATAGATTCCGATGCTTCACCTCGGGTTTACTGTATCTCCCTGATCTTCGTATTGACGATGAAACACTGAAATTGCATCTGAATTAGATACAAAAAGCACAATGCCGACTTCAGTACAAGAGGACCGACTTTTCTTACTGTCTATGTTTTGAACCATTTTTGTGACACTATTTATAGATTCCGATGCTTCACTTCAGGTTTACTGTATCCCTCTGACCCTCATATTGACGATGAAACATAGAAATTGCATCGGAATTAAATAGAAAAGGCACAATGCTTACTTAAGTACAAGAAGACTGAGTTATCTTACAGTCTATGATTTGAACCATTCCAGTGACACTAGTTATAGATTCCGATGCTTCACTTCAGGTGTACTGTTTCCCTTGGACTTTCTTATTGACGATGAAACACAGAAATTGCATTGGAATTAAATACAAAAGGCACAATGCCGACTTAAGTACAAGTAGACTGACTCCTCTTACTGTCTATGTTTTGAACCATCCCTGTGACACTAGTTATAGATTCCGATGCTTCACTTCAGGTTTACTGTGTCCCTCTGACCTTCTTATTGACGGCGAAACACAGAAATTACATCAGAATTAAATACAAAATACACAATGCCGACTTAAGTACAAGAAGACTAACTCTTCTTACTGACTATGTTTTGAACCATTCCTGTGACACTAGTTATAGATTCCGATGCTTCACTTCAGGTTTACGGTATCCCTCTGACCTTCTTATTTACGATGAAACAAAGAAATTGCATCGGAATTCAATTAAAAGGCACAATGCCGACTTAAGTAGAAGAAGACTGACTCTTCTTACTGACTATGTTTTCAACCATTCCTGTGACTCTAATTATAGATTCCGATGCTTCACTTCAGGTTTACTATATCCCTCTGACCATCTTATTGACGGTGAAATACAGAAATTGCATCGGAATTAAATACAAAAGGCACAATGCTGACTTAAGTACAAGAAGACTGACTCATCTTACTGTCTATGATTTGAACCATTCCTCTGACACTAGTTATAGATTCCGATGCTTCACTTCAGGTTTACGGTATCCCTCTGACCTTCTTATTTACGATGAAACAAAGAAATTGCATCGGAATTGAATTAAAAGGCACAATGCCGACTTAAGTACAAGAAGACTGACTCTTCTTACTGACTGTGTTTTCAACCATTCCTGTGACTCTAGTTACAGATTCCGATGCTTCACTTCAGGTTTACTATATCCCTCTGACCATCTTATTGACGATGAAACACAGAAATTGCATCGGAATTAAATACAAAAGGCACAATGCCGACTTAAGTACAATAAGATTGACTCTTCCCACTCTCTATGTTTTGAACCATTCTGTGACACTAGTTATAGGTTACTATGCTTCACTTCAGGTTTACTGTAACCCTCTCACCTTCTTATTGATTATGAAACACAGATATTGCATCGAAATTAAATACAAAAGACACAATGCCGACTTAAGTACAAGAAGATTGACTTTTATTACTGTCTATGCTTTGAACCATTCCTGTGACACTAGTTGTACATTCCGATGCTTCACTTCAGGTTTACTGTATCCCTTGGACCTTCTAATTGGCGATGAAACACAGAAATTGCTTTGGAATTTAATACAAAAGGCACAATGCCGACTTATGTACATTAGACTGACTCATCTTACTGTCTATGTTTTGAACCATTCCTGTGACACTAGTTATAGAGTCCGATGTTTCACTTCTGGTTTACTGTATCCCTTGACCTTCTTATTGACGACGAAACACAGAAATTGCATCGGAATCAAATACAAAAGGCACAATGCCGACTTAAGTACAAGAAGACTGACTCTTGCTACTATCTATGTTTTGAACCATTTCTGTGTCACTAGTTAAAAATTCCGATGCTTCACTTCAGGTTTACTGTATCCCTCTGAACTTCCTATTGACGATGAAACACCGAAATGGCATCGGAATTAAATAGAAAAGGCACAATGCCGACATAAGTACAAGAAGACTGACCCATCCTACTGTCTATGTTTTGAACCATTCCTGTGACACTAGTTATAGATTCCGATGCTTCACTTCAGGTTTACTATATCCCTCTGACCTTCTTATTGACGATGAAACACAGAAATTGCATCAGAATTAAATACAAAAGGCACAATGCCGACTTAAGTACAAGTAGACTGACTCTTCTTACTGTCTAAGTTTTGGACCATTCCTGTGACACTAGTTTTACATTTTGATGATTCACTACAGGTTTTAGTGTGTCCCTCTTACCTTCTTATTGACGGCGAAACAATGAAACTGCATCGGAATTCAATTAAAAGGCACAATGCCGACTTAAGTACAAGAAGACTGACTCTTCTTACTGACTATGTTTTGAACCATTCCTGTGACACTAGTTATAGATTCCGATGCTTCACTTCAGGTTTACTGTATCCCTCTGACCCTCATATTGACGATGAAACACAGAAATTGCATCGGAATTAAATACAAAACGCACAATACCGACTTAAGTACAAGAAGACTGACTCTTCCTACTCTCTATATTTTGAACCATTCTGTGACACTACTTATAGATCCCTATGCTTCACTTCAGGTTTACTCTATCCCTTTGACCTTCTTATTGACGATGAAACACAGAAATTGCATCGGAATTAAATACAAAAGGCACAATGCCGACTTAAGTACAAGAAGACTGAGTCGTCCTACTGTCTATGTTTTGAACCACTCCTGTGACACTAGTTATAGATTCCGATGCTTCACCTCGGGTTTACTGTATCTCCCTGACCTTCGTATTGACGATGAAACACTGAAATTGCATCTGAATTAGATACAAAAAGCACAATGCCGACTACAGTACAAGAGGACCGACTTTTCTTACTGTCTATGTTTTGAACCATTTTTGTGACACTATTTATAGATTCCGATGCTTCACTTCAGGTTTACTGTATCCCTCTGACCCTCATATTGACGATGAAACACAGAAATTGCATCGGAATTAAATAGAAAAGGCACAATGCTTACTTAAGTACAAGAAGACTGAGTTATCTTACAGTCTATGATTTGAACCATTCCAGTGACACTAGTTATAGATTCCGATGCTTCACTTCAGGTGTACTGTTTCCCTTGGACTTTCTTATTGACGATGAAACACAGAAATTGCATTGGAATTAAATACAAAAGGCACAATGCCGACTTAAGTACAAGTAGACTGACTCCTCTTACTGTCTATGTTTTGAACCATCCCTGTGACACTAGTTATAGATTCCGATGCTTCACTTCAGGTTTACTGTGTCCCTCTGACCCTCTTATTGACGGCGAAACACAGAAATTACATCGGAATTAAATACAAAATGCACAATGCCGACTTAAGTACAAGAAGGCTCACTCTTCCTACGGTCTATGATTTGAACCATTCCTGTGACACTAGTTATAGATTCCGATGCTTAACTTCAGGTTTACTGTATCCCTCTGACCTTCGTATTCACGATGAAACACAGAAATTGCATCGGAATTAAATAGAAAATTCACAATGCCGACTTAAGTACAAGAAGACTGACTCTTCCTATTGTCTATGTTTTGAACCATTCTTGTGTCACTAGTTATAGATTCCGATGCTTCACTTCAGGTTTACTGTATCCCTCTGACCTTCTTATTGACGATGAAACACAGAAATGGCATCTGAATTAGATACAAAAAGCACAATGCCGACCTCAGTACAAGAGGACCGACTCTTCTTACTGTCTATGTTTTGAACTATTCCTGTGACACTAGTTATAGATTCCGATGCTTAAGTTCATTTTTACTGTATTCCTTTCACCTTCTTGTTCACGATGAAACACAGAAATAGCATCGAAATGAAATAGAAAAGGCACAATGCTGACTTAAGTACAAGAAGACTGACTCATCTTACTGTCTATGATTTGAACCATTCCTGTGACACTAGTTATAGATTCCGATGCTTCACTTCAGGTTTACGGTATCCCTCTGACCTTCTTATTTACGATGAAACAAAGAAATTGCACCGGAATTCAATTAAAAGGCACAATGCCGACTTAAGTACAAGAAGACTGACTCTTCTTACTGACTATGTTTTCAACCATTCCTGTGACTCTAGTTACAGATTCCGATGCTTCACTTCAGGTTTGCTATATCCCTCTGACCATCTTATTGACGATGAAACACAGAAATTGCATCGGAATTAAATACAAAAAGCACAATTCCGACTTAAGTACAAGAGGACTGACTCTTCTTACTGTCTATGCCTTGAAACATTCCTGTGACACAAGTTATAGATTCCGATGCCTCACTGCAGGTTTACTATATCCCTTGGACTTTCTTATTGACGACGAAACACGGAAATTGCATCGGAATCAAATAGAAAAGGCACAATGCCGACTTAAGTACAAGTAGACTGACTCCTCTTACTGTCTATGTTTTGAACCATCCCTGTGACACTAGTTATAGATTCCGATGCTTCACTTCAGGTTTACTGTGTCCCTCTGACCCTCTTATTGACGGCGAAACACAGAAATTACATCGGAATTAAATACAAAATGCACAATGCCGACTTAAGTACAAGAAGACTAACTCTTCTTACTGACTATGTTTTGAACCATTCCTGTGACACTAGTGATAGATTCCGATGCTTCACTTCAGGTTTACGGTATCCCTCTGACCACCTTATTGACTATGAAACACAGAAATTGCATCGGAATTCAATTACAAGGCACAATGCCGACTTAAGTACAAGAAGACTGACTCTTCTTACTGACTATGTTTTGAACCATCCCTGTGACACTAGTTATGGATTCCGATGCTTCACTTCAGGTTTACTGTATCCCTCTGACCATCTTATTGACGATGAAACACAGAAATTGCATCGGAATTAAATACAAAAGGCACAATGCCGACATAAGTACAAGAAGAGTGACTCTTCCTACTCTCTATATTTTGAACCATTCTGTGACACTAGTTATAGATTCCTATGCTTCACTTCAGGTTTACTGTATCCCTGCGACCTTCTTATTGACGATGATACACAGAAATTGCATCGGAATTAAATACAAAAGGCACAATGATGACTTAAGTACAAGAAGACTGACTCTAATTACTGTCTATATTTTGACCATTCCTGTGACACCAGTTATAGATTCCGATGCTTCACATCAGGTTTACCGTATCCCTTGGACCTTCTTATTGACGATGAAACACAGAAATTGCATCGGAATTAAATACAAAAGGCACAATGCCGACTTAAGTACAAGAAGACTGACTCCTGTTACTGACTATGTTTTGAACCATCCCGTGACACTAGTTATAGATTCCGATGCCTCACTTCAGGTTTACTGTATCCCTTGGACCTTCTTATTGACGATCAAACACACGAGATTGCATCGGAATTAAATACAAAAGGCACAATGTCGACTTAAGGACAAGTAGTCTGACTCTTCCTACTGCCAATATTTTGAACCATTCCTGTGACACTAGTTATAGATTCCGATGCTTCACTTCAGGTTTACTGTATCCCTCTGACCCTCTTATTGACGATGAAACACAGAAATTGCATCCGAATTAAATACAAAAGGCACAATGCCGACGTAAGTAGAAGAAGACTGACTCTTCCTACTCTCTATATTTTGAACCATTCTGTGACACTAGTTATAGATTCCTATGCTTCACTTCAGGTTTACTGTATCCTTCTGACGTTCTTATTGACGATGAAAGACAGATATTGCATCGGAATTAAATACAAAAGGCACAATGCCGACTTAAGTACAAGTAGACTGACTCTTCTTACTGTCTATGTTTCGAACCATTCCTGTGACACTAGTTTTAGATTTTGATGCTTCACTACATGTTTACTGTGTTCCTCTGACCTTCTTATTGACGGCGAAACACAGATATTGCATCGGATTTCAATTAAAAGGCACAATGCCGACTTAAGTACAAGTAGACTGACTCTTCCTAGTGTCTATGTTTTGAAACATTTCTGTGACACTATTTATAGATTCCGATGCTTAACTTCAGGTTTACTGTATCCCTCTGACCTTCTTATTGACGATGAAACACAGAAATTGCATCGGAATTATATAGAAAAGGCACAATGCCGACTTGAGTACAAGAAGACTGACTTATCTTACAGTCTATGATTTGAACCATTCCTGTGACACTAGTTATAGAGTCCGATGTTTCACTTCTGGTTTACTGTATCCCTTGACCTTCTTATTGACGACGAAACACAGAAATTGCATCGGAATCAAATACAAAAGGCACAATGCCGACTTAAGTACAAGAAGACTGACTCTTGCTACTATCTATGTTTTGAACCATTTCTGTGTCACTAGTTAAAAATTCCGATGCTTCACTTCAGGTTTACTGTATCCCTCTGAACTTCCTATTGACGATGAAACACCGAAATGGCATCGGAATTAAATAGAAAAGGCACAATGCCGACATAAGTACAAGAAGACTGACCCATCCTACTGTCTATGTTTTGAACCATTCCTGTGACACTAGTAATAGATTCCGATGCTTCACTTCAGGTTTACTATATCCCTCTGACCTTCTTATTGACGATGAAACACAGAAATTGCATCAGAATTAAATACAAAAGGCAGATTGTCGACTTAAGTACAAGACGACTGATTCTTCTTACTGTATATGTTTTGAACAATTCCTGTGACACTAGTTATAGATTCCGATGCCTCACTTCAGGTTTCTGTATCCCTTGGACCTTCTTACTGACGATGAAACACAGAAATCGCATCGGAATTAAATACAAAAGGCACAATGCCGACTTAAGTACAAGAAGACTAACTCTTCTTACTGTCTATGTTTTGAACAATTCCTGTGACACTAGTTATAGATTCCGATGCTTCACTTCAGGTTTACTGTATCCCTCTGACCTTCTTATTGACGATGAAACACAGAAATTATATAGGAATTAAATACAAAAGGCACAATGCCGACCTAAGTACAAGAAGACTGACTCTTATTACTGTCTATGTTTTGAACCATTCCTGCGACCCTAGTTATTGATTCCGATGCTTCACCTCAGGTTTACTGTATCCCTCTGACCTTCATATTGACGACGAAACACAGAAATTGCATCGGAATTAAATAGAAAATTCACAATGCCGACTTAAGTACAAGAAGACTGACTCTTCCTACTGTCTATGTTTTGAACCATTCTTGTGTCACTAGTTATAGATTCCGATGCTTCACTTCAGGTTTACTGTATCCCTCTGACCTTCTTATTGACGATGAAACACAGAAATGGCATCTGAATTAGATACAAAAAGCACAATGCCGACCTCAGTACAAGAGGACCGACTCTTCTTACTGTCTATGTTTTGAACTATTCCTGTGACACTAGTTATAGATTCCGATGCTTAAGTTCATTTTTACTGTATTCCTTTCACCTTCTTGTTCACGATGAAACACAGAAATAGCATCGAAATGAAATAGAAAAGGCACAATGCTGACTTAAGTACAAGAAGACTGACTCATCTTACTGTCTATGATTTGAACCATTCCTGTGACACTAGTTATAGATTCCGATGCTTCACTTCAGGTTTACGGTATCCCTCTGACCTTCTTATTTACGATGAAACAAAGAAATTGCACCGGAATTCAATTAAAAGGCACAATGCCGACTTAAGTACAAGAAGACTGACTCTTCTTACTGACTATGTTTTCAACCATTCCTGTGACTCTAGTTACAGATTCCGATGCTTCACTTCAGGTTTGCTATATCCCTCTGACCATCTTATTGACGATGAAACACAGAAATTGCATCGGAATTAAATACAAAAGGCACAATGCCGACATAAGTACAAGAAGAGTGACTCTTCCTACTCTCTATATTTTGAACCATTCTGTGACACTAGTTATAGATTCCTATGCTTCACTTCAGGTTTACTGTATCCCTGCGACCTTCTTATTGACGATGATACACAGAAATTGCATCGGAATTAAATACAAAAGGCACAATGATGACTTAAGTACAAGAAGACTGACTCTAATTACTGTCTATATTTTGACCATTCCTGTGACACCAGTTATAGATTCCGATGCTTCACATCAGGTTTACCGTATCCCTTGGACCTTCTTATTGACGATGAAACACAGAAATTGCATCGGAATTCAATTACAAGGCACAATGCCGACTTAAGTACAAGAAGACTGACTCTTCTTACTGACTATGTTTTGAACCATCCCTGTGACACTAGTTATGGATTCCGATGCTTCACTTCAGGTTTACTGTATCCCTCTGACCATCTTATTGACGATGAAACACAGAAATTGCATCGGAATTAAATACAAAAGGCACAATGCCGACATAAGTACAAGAAGAGTGACTCTTCCTACTCTCTATATTTTGAACCATTCTGTGACACTAGTTATAGATTCCTATGCTTCACTTCAGGTTTACTGTATCCCTGCGACCTTCTTATTGACGATGATACACAGAAATTGCATCGGAATTAAATACAAAAGGCACAATGATGACTTAAGTACAAGAAGACTGACTCTAATTACTGTCTATATTTTGACCATTCCTGTGACACCAGTTATAGATTCCGATGCTTCACATCAGGTTTACCGTATCCCTTGGACCTTCTTATTGACGATGAAACACAGAAATTGCATCGGAATTAAATACAAAAGGCACAATGCCGACTTAAGTACAAGAAGACTGACTCCTGTTACTGACTATGTTTTGAACCATCCCGTGACACTAGTTATAGATTCCGATGCCTCACTTCAGGTTTACTGTATCCCTTGGACCTTCTTATTGACGATCAAACACACGAGATTGCATCGGAATTAAATACAAAAGGCACAATGTCGACTTAAGGACAAGTAGTCTGACTCTTCCTACTGCCAATATTTTGAACCATTCCTGTGACACTAGTTATAGATTCCGATGCTTCACTTCAGGTTTACTGTATCCCTCTGACCCTCTTATTGACGATGAAACACAGAAATTGCATCCGAATTAAATACAAAAGGCACAATGCCGACTTAAGTAGAAGAAGACTGACTCTTCCTACTCTCTATATTTTGAACCATTCTGTGACACTAGTTATAGATTCCTATGCTTCACTTCAGGTTTACTGTATCCTTCTGACGTTCTTATTGACGATGAAAGACAGATATTGCATCGGAATTAAATACAATAGGCACAATGCCGACTTAAGTACAAGTAGACTGACTCTTCTTACTGTCTATGTTTCGAACCATTCCTGTGACACTAGTTTTAGATTTTGATGCTTCACTACATGTTTACTGTGTTCCTCTGACCTTCTTATTGACGGCGAAACACAGATATTGCATCGGATTTCAATTAAAAGGCACAATGCCGACTTAAGTACAAGTAGACTGACTGTTCCTAGTGTCTATGTTTTGAAACATTTCTGTGACACTATTTATAGATTCCGATGCTTAACTTCAGGTTTACTGTATCCCTCTGACCTTCTTATTGACGATGAAACACAGAAATTGCATCGGAATTATATAGAAAAGGCACAATGCCGACTTGAGTACAAGAAGACTGACTTATCTTACAGTCTATGATTTGAACCATTCCTGTGACACTAGTTAAAGATTCCGATGCTTCACTTCAGGTGTACTGTATCCCTTGGACTTTCTTATTGAAGATGAAACACAGAAATAACATCGGAATTAAATTCAAAAGGCACAATGCCGACTTAAGTACAAGAAGACTGACTCTTCTTACTGTCTATGTTTTGAACCACTCCTGTGACCCTAGTTATAGTTTCCGATGCTTCACTTCGGGTTTACTATATTCCTCCGACCTTCTTATTGACGACAAAACACAGAAATTGCATCGGAATTAAGTAGAAGAGGCACAATGCCGACTTAAGTACAAGAAGGCTCACTCTTCCTACGGTCTATGATTTGAACCATTCCTGTGACACTAGTTATAGATTCCGATGCTTAACTTCAGGTTTACTGTATCCCTCTGACCTTCGTATTCACGATGAAACACAGAAATTGCATCGGAATTAAATAGAAAATTCACAATGCCGACTTAAGTACAAGAAGACTGACTCTTCCTACTGTCTATGTTTTGAACCATTCTTGTGTCACTAGTTATAGATTCCGATGCTTCACTTCAGGTTTACTGTATCCCTCTGACCTTCTTATTGACGATGAAACACAGAAATGGCATCTGAATTAGATACAAAAAGCACAATGCCGACCTCAGTACAAGAGGACCGACTCTTCTTACTGTCTATGTTTTGAACTATTCCTGTGACACTAGTTATAGATTCCGATGCTTAAGTTCATTTTTACTGTATTCCTTTCACCTTCTTGTTCACGATGAAACACAGAAATAGCATCGAAATGAAATAGAAAAGGCACAATGCTGACTGAAGTACAAGAAGACTGTCTCATCTTACTGTCTATGATTTGAACCATTCCTGTGACACTAGTTATAGATTCCGATGCTTCACTTCAGGTTTACGGTATCCCTCTGACCTTCTTATTTACGATGAAACAAAGAAATTGCACCGGAATTCAATTAAAAGGCACAATGCCGACTTAAGTACAAGAAGACTGACTCTTCTTACTGACTATGTTTTCAACCATTCCTGTGACTCTAGTTACAGATTCCGATGCTTCACTTCAGGTTTACTGTATCCCTTGGACCTTCTTATTGACGACGAAACACAGAAATTGCATCGGAATTAAATAGAAATGGCACAATGCCGACTTGAGTACAAGAAGACTGACCCTTCCTATTGTTTATGATTTGAACCATTCCTGTGACACTAGTTACACATTCCGATGCTTCACTTCAGGTTTACTGTATCCCACTGACCTTCTTATTGACGATGAATCACAGAAATTGCATCGGAATTAAATAGAAAAGGCAAAATGCCGACTTAAGTAGAAGAAGACTGACTCTTCCTACTGTCTATGTCTTGAAACATTCCTGTGACACTAGTTATAGATTCCGATGCTTAACTTCAGGTTAACTGTATCCCTCTGACCTTCTTATTGACGATGAAACACAGAAATTGCATCGGAATTATATAGAAAAGGCACAATGCCGACTTGAGTACAAGAAGACTGACTTATCTTACAGTCTATGATTTGAACCATTCCTGTGACACAAGTTAAAGATTCCGATGCTTCACTTCAGGTGTACTGTATCCCTTGGACTTTCTCTTATTGAAGATGAAACACAGAAATTGCATCGGAATTAAATTCAAAAGGCACAATGCCGACTTAAGTACAAGAAGACTGACTCATCTTACTGTCTATGATTTGAACCATTCCTGTGACACTAGTTATAGATTCCGATGCTTCACTTCAGGTTTTCGGTATCCCTCTGACCTTCTTATTTACGATGAAACAAAGAAATTGCATCGGAATTCAATTAAAAGGCACAATGCCGACATAAGTACAAGAAGACTGACTCTTCTTACTGACTATGTTTTCAACCATTCCTGTGACTCTAGTTACAGATTCCGATGCTTCACTTCAGGTTTACTATATCCCTCTGACCATCTTATTGACGATGAAACACAGAAATTGCATCGGAATTAAATACAAAAGGCACAATGCCGACTTAAGTACAATAAGATTGACTCTTCCCACTCTCTATGTTTTGAACCATTCTGTGACACTAGTTATAGGTTACTATGCTTCACTTCAGGTTTACTGTAACCCTCTCACCTTCTTATTGATTATGAAACACAGATATTGCATCGAAATTAAATACAAAAGACACAATGCCGACTTAAGTACAAGAAGATTGACTTTTATTACTGTCTATGTTTTGAACCATTCCTGTGACACTAGTTGTACATTCCGATGCTTCACTTCAGGTTTACTGTATCCCTTGGACCTTCTAATTGGCGATGAAACACAGAAATTGCTTTGGAATTTAATACAAAAGGCACAATGCCGACTTATGTACATTAGACTGACTCATCTTACTGTCTATGTTTTGAACCATTCCTGTGACACTAGTTATAGAGTCCGATGTTTCACTTCTGGTTTACTGTATCCCTTGACCTTCTTATTGACGACGAAACACAGAAATTGCATCGGAATCAAATACAAAAGGCACAATGCCGACTTAAGTACAAGAAGACTGACTCTTGCTACTATCTATGTTTTGAACCATTTCTGTGTCACTAGTTAAAAATTCCGATGCTTCACTTCAGGTTTACTGTATCCCTCTGAACTTCCTATTGACGATGAAACACCGAAATGGCATCGGAATTAAATAGAAAAGGCACAATGCCGACATAAGTACAAGAAGACTGACCCATCCTACTGTCTATGTTTTGAACCATTCCTGTGACACTAGTTATAGATTCCGATGCTTCACTTCAGGTTTACTATATCCCTCTGACCTTCTTATTGACGATGAAACACAGAAATTGCATCAGAATTAAATACAAAAGGCAGATTGTCGACTTAAGTACAAGACGACTGATTCTTCTTACTGTATATGTTTTGAACAATTCCTGTGACACTAGTTATAGATTCCGATGCCTCACTTCAGGTTTCTGTATCCCTTGGACCTTCTTACTGACGATGAAACACAGAAATCGCATCGGAATTAAATACAAAAGGCACAATGCCGACTTAAGTACAAGAAGACTAACTCTTCTTACTGTCTATGTTTTGAACAATTCCTGTGACACTAGTTATAGATTCCGATGCTTCACTTCAGGTTTACTGTATCCCTCTGACCTTCTTATTGACGATGAAACACAGAAATTATATAGGAATTAAATACAAAAGGCACAATGCCGACCTAAGTACAAGAAGACTGACTCTTATTACTGTCTATGCTTTGAACCATTCCTGCGACCCTAGTTATTGATTCCGATGCTTCACCTCAGGTTTACTGTATCCCTCTGACCTTCATATTGACGACGAAACACAGAAATTGCATCGGAATTAAATAGAAAATTCACAATGCCGACTTAAGTACAAGAAGACTGACTCTTCCTACTGTCTATGTTTTGAACCATTCTTGTGTCACTAGTTATAGATTCCGATGCTTCACTTCAGGTTTACTGTATCCCTCTGACCTTCTTATTGACGATGAAACACAGAAATGGCATCTGAATTAGATACAAAAAGCACAATGCCGACCTCAGTACAAGAGGACCGACTCTTCTTACTGTCTATGTTTTGAACTATTCCTGTGACACTAGTTATAGATTCCGATGCTTAAGTTCATTTTTACTGTATTCCTTTCACCTTCTTGTTCACGATGAAACACAGAAATAGCATCGAAATGAAATAGAAAAGGCACAATGCTGACTTAAGTACAAGAAGACTGACTCATCTTACTGTCTATGATTTGAACCATTCCTGTGACACTAGTTATAGATTCCGATGCTTCACTTCAGGTTTACGGTATCCCTCTGACCTTCTTATTTACGATGAAACAAAGAAATTGCACCGGAATTCAATTAAAAGGCACAATGCCGACTTAAGTACAAGAAGACTGACTCTTCTTACTGACTATGTTTTCAACCATTCCTGTGACTCTAGTTACAGATTCCGATGCTTCACTTCAGGTTTGCTATATCCCTCTGACCATCTTATTGACGATGAAACACAGAAATTGCATCGGAATTAAATACAAAAAGCACAATTCCGACTTAAGTACAAGAGGACTGACTCTTCTTACTGTCTATGCCTTGAAACATTCCTGTGACACAAGTTATAGATTCCGATGCCTCACTGCAGGTTTACTGTATCCCTTGGACTTTCTTATTGACGACGAAACACGGAAATTGCATCGGAATCAAATAGAAAAGGCACAATGCCGACTTAAGTACAAGTAGACTGACTCCTCTTACTGTCTATGTTTTGAACCATCCCTGTGACACTAGTTATAGATGCCGATGCTTCACTTCAGGTTTACTGTGTCCCTCTGACCCTCTTATTGACGGCGAAACACAGAAATTACATCGGAATTAAATACAAAATGCACAATGCCGACTTAAGTACAAGAAGACTAACTCTTCTTACTGACTATGTTTTGAACCATTCCTGTGACACTAGTGATAGATTCCGATGCTTCACTTCAGGTTTACGGTATCCCTCTGACCACCTTATTGACTATGAAACACAGAAATTGCATCGGAATTCAATTACAAGGCACAATGCCGACTTAAGTACAAGAAGACTGACTCTTCTTACTGACTATGTTTTGAACCATCCCTGTGACACTAGTTATGGATTCCGATGCTTCACTTCAGGTTTACTGTATCCCTCTGACCATCGTATTGACGATGAAACACAGAAATTGCATCGGAATTAAATACAAAAGGCACAATGCCGACATAAGTACAAGAAGAGTGACTCTTCCTACTCTCTATATTTTGAACCATTCTGTGACACTAGTTATAGATTCCTATGCTTCATTTCAGGTTTACTGTATCCCTGCGACCTTCTTATTGACGATGATACACAGAAATTGCATCGGAATTAAATACAAAAGGCACAATGATGACTTAAGTACAAGAAGACTGACTCTAATTACTGTCTATATTTTGACCATTCCTGTGACACCAGTTATAGATTCCGATGCTTCACATCAGGTTTACCGTATCCCTTGGACCTTCTTATTGACGATGAAACACAGAAATTGCATCGGAATTAAATACAAAAGGCACAATGCCGACTTAAGTACAAGAAGACTGACTCCTGTTACTGACTATGTTTTGAACCATCCCGTGACACTAGTTATAGATTCCGATGCCTCACTTCAGGTTTACTGTATCCCTTGGACCTTCTTATTGACGATCAAACACACGAGATTGCATCGGAATTAAATACAAAAGGCACAATGTCGACTTAAGGACAAGTAGTCTGACTCTTCCTACTGCCAATATTTTGAACCATTCCTGTGACACTAGTTATAGATTCCGATGCTTCACTTCAGGTTTACTGTATCCCTCTGACCCTCTTATTGACGATGAAACACAGAAATTGCATCCGAATTAAATACAAAAGGCACAATGCCGACTTAAGTAGAAGAAGACTGACTCTTCCTACTCTCTATATTTTGAACCATTCTGTGACACTAGTTATAGATTCCTATGCTTCACTTCAGGTTTACTGTATCCTTCTGACCTTCTTATTGACGATGAAAGACAGATATTGCATCGGAATTAAATACAAAAGGCACAATGCCGACTTAAGTACAAGTAGACTGACTCTTCTTACTGTCTATGTTTCGAACCATTCCTGTGACACTAGTTTTAGATTTTGATGCTTCACTACATGTTTACTGTGTTCCTCTGACCTTCTTATTGACGGCGAAACACAGATATTGCATCGGATTTCAATTAAAAGGCACAATGCCGACTTAAGTACAAGTAGACTGACTCTTCCTAGTGTCTATGTTTTGAAACATTTCTGTGACACTAGTTATAGATTCCGATGCTTAACTTCAGGTTTACTGTATCCCTCTGACCTTCTTATTGACGATGAAACACAGAAATTGCATCGGAATTATATAGAAAAGGCACAATGCCGACTTGAGTACAAGAAGACTGACTTATCTTACAGTCTATGATTTGAACCATTCCTGTGACACTAGTTAAAGATTCCGATGCTTCACTTCAGGTGTACTGTATCCCTTGGACTTTCTTATTGAAGATGAAACACAGAAATAACATCGGAATTAAATTCAAAAGGCACAATGCCGACTTAAGTACAAGAAGACTGACTCTTCTTACTGTCTATGTTTTGAACCACTCCTGTGACCCTAGTTATAGTTTCCGATGCTTCACTTCGGGTTTACTATATTCCTCCGACCTTCTTATTGACGACAAAACACAGAAATTGCATCGGAATTAAGTAGAAGATGCACAATGCCGACTTAAGTACAAGAAGGCTCACTCTTCCTACGGTCTATGATTTGAACCATTCCTGTGACACTAGTTATAGATTCCGATGCTTAACTTCAGGTTTACTGTATCCCTCTGACCTTCGTATTCACGATGAAACACAGAAATTGCATCGGAATTAAATAGAAAATTCACAATGCTGACTTAAGTACAAGAAGACTGACTCTTCCTACTGTCTATGTTTTGAACCATTCTTGTGTCACTAGTTATAGATTCCGATGCTTCACTTCAGGTTTACTGTATCCCTCTGACCTTCTTGTTGACGATGAAACACAGAAATGGCATCTGAATTAGATACAAAAAGCACAATGCCGACCTCAGTACAAGAGGACCGACTCTTCTTACTGTCTATGTTTTGAACTATTCCTGTGACACTAGTTATAGATTCCGATGCTTAAGTTCATTTTTACTGTATTCCTTTCACCTTCTTGTTCACGATGAAACACAGAAATAGCATCGAAATGAAATAGAAAAGGCACAATGCTGACTGAAGTACAAGAAGACTGTCTCATCTTACTGTCTATGATTTGAACCATTCCTGTGACACTAGTTATAGATTCCGATGCTTCACTTCAGGTTTACGGTATCCCTCTGACCTTCTTATTTACGATGAAACAAAGAAATTGCACCGGAATTCAATTAAAAGGCACAATGCCGACTTAAGTACAAGAAGACTGACTCTTCATACTGACTATGTTTTCAACCATTCCTGTGACTCTAGTTACAGATTCCGATGCTTCACTTCAGGTTTGCTATATCCCTCTGACCATCTTATTGACGATGAAACACAGAAATTGCATCGGAATTAAATGCAAAAGGCACAATGCTGACCTAAGTACAAGATGACTGACTCATCTTACTGTCTATGATTTGAACCATTCCTGTGACACTAGTTATAGATTCCGATGCTTCACTTCAGGTTTACTGTATCCCTTGGACCTTCTTATTGACGACGAAACACAGAAATTGCATCGGAATTAAATAGAAATGGCACAATGCCGACTTGAGTACAAGAAGACTGACCCTTCCTATTGTTTATGATTTGAACCATTCCTGTGACACTAGTTACACATTCCGATGCTTCACTTCAGGTTTACTGTATCCCACTGACCTTCTTATTGACGATGAATCACAGAAATTGCATCGGAATTAAATAGAAAAGGCAAAATGCCGACTTAAGTAGAAGAAGACTGACTCTTCCTACTGTCTATGTCTTGAAACATTCCTGTGACACTAGTTATAGATTCCGATGCTTAACTTCAGGTTAACTGTATCCCTCTGACCTTCTTATTGACGATGAAACACAGAAATTGCATCGGAATTATATAGAAAAGGCACAATGCCGACTTGAGTACAAGAAGACTGACTTATCTTACAGTCTATGATTTGAACCATTCCTGTGACACAAGTTAAAGATTCCGATGCTTCACTTCAGGTGTACTGTATCCCTTGGACTTTCTTATTGAAGATGAAACACAGAAATTGCATCGGAATTAAATTCAAAAGGCACAATGCCGACTTAAGTACAAGAAGACTGACTCATCTTACTGTCTATGATTTGAACCATTCCTGTGACACTAGTTATAGATTCCGATGCTTCACTTCAGGTTTTCGGTATCCCTCTGACCTTCTTATTTACGATGAAACAAAGAAATTGCATCGGAATTCAATTAAAAGGCACAATGCCGACATAAGTACAAGAAGACTGACTCTTCTTACTGACTATGTTTTCAACCATTCCTGTGACTCTAGTTACAGATTCCGATGCTTCACTTCAGGTTTACTATATCCCTCTGACCATCTTATTGACGATGAAACACAGAAATTGCATCGGAATTAAATACAAAAGGCACAATGCCGACTTAAGTACAATAAGATTGACTCTTCCCACTCTCTATGTTTTGAACCATTCTGTGACACTAGTTATAGGTTACTATGCTTCACTTCAGGTTTACTGTAACCCTCTCACCTTCTTATTGATTATGAAACACAGATATTGCATCGAAATTAAATACAAAAGACACAATGCCGACTTAAGTACAAGAAGATTGACTTTTATTACTGTCTATGTTTTGAACCATTCCTGTGACACTAGTTGTACATTCCGATGCTTCACTTCAGGTTTACTGTATCCCTTGGACCTTCTAATTGGCGATGAAACACAGAAATTGCTTTGGAATTTAATACAAAAGGCACAATGCCGACTTATGTACATTAGACTGACTCATCTTACTGTCTATGTTTTGAACCATTCCTGTGACACTAGTTATAGAGTCCGATGTTTCACTTCTGGTTTACTGTATCCCTTGACCTTCTTATTGACGACGAAACACAGAAATTGCATCGGAATCAAATACAAAAGGCACAATGCCGACTTAAGTACAAGAAGACTGACTCTTGCTACTATCTATGTTTTGAACCATTTCTGTGTCACTAGTTAAAAATTCCGATGCTTCACTTCAGGTTTACTGTATCCCTCTGAACTTCCTATTGACGATGAAACACCGAAATGGCATCGGAATTAAATAGAAAAGGCACAATGCCGACATAAGTACAAGAAGACTGACCCATCCTACTGTCTATGTTTTGAACCATTCCTGTGACACTAGTTATAGATTCCGATGCTTCACTTCAGGTTTACTATATCCCTCTGACCTTCTTATTGACGATGAAACACAGAAATTGCATCAGAATTAAATACAAAAGGCAGATTGTCGACTTAAGTACAAGACGACTGATTCTTCTTACTGTATATGTTTTGAACAATTCCTGTGACACTAGTTATAGATTCCGATGCCTCACTTCAGGTTTCTGTATCCCTTGGACCTTCTTACTGACGATGAAACACAGAAATCGCATCGGAATTAAATACAAAAGGCACAATGCCGACTTAAGTACAAGAAGACTAACTCTTCTTACTGTCTATGTTTTGAACAATTCCTGTGACACTAGTTATAGATTCCGATGCTTCACTTCAGGTTTACTGTATCCCTCTGACCTTCTTATTGACGATGAAACACAGAAATTATATAGGAATTAAATACAAAAGGCACAATGCCGACCTAAGTACAAGAAGACTGACTCTTATTACTGTCTATGCTTTGAACCATTCCTGTGACCCTAGTTATTGATTCCGATGCTTCACCTCAGGTTTACTGTATCCCTCTGACCTTCATATTGACGACGAAACACAGAAATTGCATCGGAATTAAGTAGAACAGGCACAATGCCGACTTAAGTACAAGAAGACTGACTCTTCCTACGGTCTATGTTTTGAACCATTCCTGTGACACTAGTTATAGATTCCGATGCTTCACTTCAGGTTTACTGTATCCCTGTGACCTTCTTATTGACGATGAAACACAGAAATTGCATCGGAATTAAATGAAAAAGGCACAATGCCGACTTAAGTACAAGAAGACTGACTCTTATTACTGTCTATGTTTTGAACCATTCCTGTGACACTAGTTATAGATTCCGATGCTTCACTTCAGGTTTACTGTATCCCTTCGACCTTCTTATTGACGATGAAACACAGAAATTGCATCGGAATTAAATACAAAAGGCACAATGCCGACATAAGTACAAGAAGACTGACTCCTCTTACTGACTATGATTTGAACCATTCCCGTGACACTAGTTATAGATTCCGATGCCTCACTTCAGGTTCACTGTCTCCCTTGGACCTTCTTATTGACGATGAAACACACAAATTGCATCGGAATTAAATACAAATGGCACAATGCCGACTTAAGTACAAGTAGTCTGACTCTTCCTACTGTCTATGTTTGAACTATTCCTGTGACACTAGTTATAGACTCCGATGCTTCACTTCAGGTTTACTGTATCCCTCTGACCTTCTTATTGACGATGAAACACAGAAATTGCATCGGAATTGAATACAAAATTCACAATGCCGACTCAAGTACAAGAACACTGACTCTTCCTACTGTCTATGCTTTTGAACCATTCCTGTGACACTAGTTATAGATTCCGATGCCTCACTTCAGGTTTACTGTATCCCTTAGACCTTCTTATTGTCGATGAAACACAGAAATTGCATCGGAATTAAATACAAAAGGCACAATGCCGACATAAGTACATGAAGACTGACTCCTCTTACTGACTATGATTTTAACCATTTCTGTAACACTAGTTATAGATTCCGATGCTTCACTTCAGGTGTACTGTATCCCTTGGACTTTATTATTGACGATGAAACACAGAAATTGCGTCGGAATTAAATACAAAAGGTACAATGCCGACTTAAGTACAAGAAGACTGACTCTTCCTACTCTCTATGCTTTGAACCATTCCTGTGACACTGGTTATAGATTCCGATGCTTCACTTCAGGTTTACTGTATCCCTCTGACCTTCTTATTGGCGATGAAACACAGAAATTGAATCGGAATTAAATACAAAAGGCACAATGCCGACTTAAGTACAAGAAGACTGACTCTTCTTACTGTCTATGTTCTGAACAGCTCCTGTGACACTAGTTATAGATTCCGATGCTTCACTTCAGGTTTACTGTATCCCTCTGACCTTCTTATTGACGATGAAACACAGATATTGCATCGGAATTAAATAGAAAAGGCACAATGCAGACTTAAGTACAAGAAAAATGACTCTTCCTATTGTCTATGTTTTGAACCATTCCTGTGACACTAGTTATAGATTCCGATGCTTCACTTCAGGTTTACTGTATCCCTTGGACCTTCTTATTGACTACGAAACACAGAAATTGCATCGGAATTAAATAGAAAAGGCACAATGCCGACTTAAGTACAAGAAGACTGACTCTTATTACTGTCTATGTTTTGAACCATTCCTGTGACACTAGTTATAGATTCCGATGTTTGACTTCAGGTTTACTGTACCCCTCTGACCTTCCTATTGAAGAAGAAACACAGAAATTGCATCGGAATTAAATAGGAAAGGCACAATGCCGACTTAAGCACAAGAAGACTGACCCTTCTTACTGTCTATGTTTTGAACCATTCCTGTGACACTAGTTATAGACTCCGAAGCTTCACTTCAGGTTTACTGTATCCCTTGGACCTTCTTATTGACGACGAAACACAGAAATTGCATGGGAATTAAATAGAAAAGGCACAATGCCGACTTAAGTACAAGAAGACTAACTCTTCTTACTGTCTATGTTTTAAACAATTCCTGTGACACTAGTTATAGATTCCGATGCTTCACTTCAGGTTTACTGTATCCCTCTGACCTTCTTATTGGCGATGAAACACAGAAATTGAATCGGAATTAAATACAAAAGGCACAATGCCGACTTAAGTACAAGAAGACTGACTCTTCTTACTGTCTATGTTATGAACAGCTCCTGTGACACTAGTTATAGATTCCGATGCTTCACTTCAGGTTTACTGTATCCCTCTGACCTTCTTATTGACGATGAAACACAGATATTGCATCGGAATTAAATAGAAAAGGCACAATGCAGACTTAAGTACAAGAAAAATGACTCTTCCTATTGTCTATGTTTTGAACCATTCCTGTGACACTAGTTATAGTTTCCGATGCTTCACTTCAGGTTTACTGTATCCCTTGGACCTTCTTATTGACTACGAAACACAGAAATTGCATCGGAATTAAATAGAAAAGGCACAATGCCGACTGAAGTACAAGAAGACTGACTCATCTTACTGTCTATGATTTGAACCATTCCTGTGACACTAGTTATAGATTCCGATGCTTCACTTCAGGTTTACGGTATCCCTCTGACCTTCTTATTTACGATGAAACAAAGAAATTGCATCGGATTTCAATTAAAAGGCACAATGCCGACTTAAGTACAAGAAGACTGACTCTTCTTACTGACTATGTTTTCAACCATTCCTGTGACTCTAGTTATAGATTCCGATGCTTCACTTCAGGTTTACTATATCCCTCTGACCATCTTATTGACGATGAAACACAGAAATTGCATCGGAATTAAATACAAAAGGCACAATGCTGACTTAAGTACAAGAAGACTGACTCATCTTACTGTCTATGATTTGAACCATTCCTGTGACACTAGTTATAGATTCCGATGCTTCACTTCAGGTTTACGGTATCCCTCTGACCTTCTTATTTACGATGAAACAAAGAAATTGCATCGGAATTCAATTAAAAGGCACAATGCCGACTTAAGTACAAGAAGACTGACTCTTCTTACTGACTATGTTTTCAACCATTCCTGTGACTCTAGTTACAGATTCCGATGCTTCTCTTCAGGTTTACTATATCCCTCTGACCATCTTATTGACGATGAAACACAGAAATTGCATCGGAATTAAATACAAAAGGCACAATGCCGACTTAAGTACAATAAGATTGACTCTTCCCACTCTCTATGTTTTGAACCATTCTGTGACACTAGTTATAGGTTACTATGCTTCACTTCAGGTTTACTGAAACCCTCTCACCTTCTTATTGATTATGAAACACAGATATTGCATCGAAATTAAATACAAAAGACACAATGCCGACTTAAGTACAAGAAGATTGACTTTTATTACTGTCTATGTTTTGAACCATTCCTGTGACACTAGTTATACATTCCGATGCTTCACTTCAGGTTTACTGTATCCCTTGGACCTTCTAATTGGCGATGAAACACAGAAATTGCTTTGGAATTTAATACAAAAGGCACAATGCCGACTTATGTACAAAAGACTGACTCATCTTACTGTCTATGTTTTGAACCATTCCTGTGACACTAGTTATAGAGTCCGATGTTTCACTTCTGGTTTACTGTATCCCTTGACCTTCTTATTGACGACGAAACACAGAAATTGCATCGGAATCAAATACAAAAGGCACAATGCCGACTTAAGTACAAGAAGACTGACTCTTGCTACTATCTATGTTTTGAACCATTTCTGTGTCACTAGTTATAGATTCCGATGCTTCACTTCAGGTTTACTATATCCCTCTGACCTTCTTATTGACGATTAAACACAGAAATTGCATCAGAATTAAATACAAAAGGCAGAATGGCGACTTAAGTACAAGACGACTGATTCTTCTTACTGTATATGTTTTGAACAATTCCTGTGACACTAGTTATAGATTCCGATGCCTCACTTCAGGTTTCTGTATCCCTTGGACCTTCTTACTGACGATGAAACACAGAAATCGCATCGGAATTAAATACAAGAGGCTCAATGCCGACTTAAGTACAAGAAGACTAACTCTTCTTACTGTCTATGTTTTGAACAATTCCTGTGACTCTAGTTATAGATTCCGATGCTTCACTTCAGGTTTACTGTATCCCTCTGACCTTCTTATTGACGATGAAACACAGAAATTATATAGGAATTAAATACAAAAGGCACAATGCCGACTTAAGTACAAGAAGACTGACTCTTATTACTGTCTATGCTTTGAGCCATTCCTGTGACCCTAGTTATAGATTCCGATGCTTCACCTCAGGTTTACTGTATCCCTCTGACCTTCATATTGACGACGAAACACAGAAATTGCATCGGAATTAAGTAGAAGAGGCACAATGCCGACTTAAGTACAAGAAGACTGACTCTTCCTACGGTCTATGCTTTGAACCATTCCTGTGACACTAGTTATAGATTCCGATGCTTCACTTCAGGTTTACTGTATCCCTGTGACCTTCTTATTGACGATGAAACACAGAAATTGCATCGGAATTAAATGAAAAAGGCACAATGCCGACTTAAGTACAAGAAGACTGACTCTTATTACTGTCTATGTTTTGAACCATTCCTGTGACACTAGTTATAGATTCCGATGCTTCACTTCAGGTTTACTGTATCCCTTGGACCTTCTTATTGACGATGAAACACAGAAATTGCATCGGAATTAAATACAAAAGGCACAATGCCGACATAAGTACAAGAAGACTGACTCCTCTTACTGACTATGATTTGAACCATTCCCGTGACACTAGTTACAGATTCCGATGCCTCACTTCAGGTTCACTGTCTCCCTTGGACCTTCTTATTGTCGATGAAACACAGAAATTGCATCGGAATTAAATACAAAAGGCACAATGCCGACATAAGTACAAGAAGACTGACTCATCTTACTGTCTATGATTTGAACCATTCCTGTGACACTAGTTATAGATTCCGATGCTTCACTTCAGGTTTACGGTATCCCTCTGACCTTCTTATTTACGATGAAACAAAGAAATTGCATCGGAATTCAATTAAAAGGCACAATGCCGACTTAAGTACAAGAAGACTGACTCTTCTTACTGACTATGTTTTCAACCATTCCTGTGACTCTAGTTACAGATTCCGATGCTTCTCTTCAGGTTTACTATATCCCTCTGACCATCTTATTGACGATGAAACACAGAAATTGCATCGGAATTAAATACAAAAGGCACAATGCCGACTTAAGTACAATAAGATTGACTCTTCCCACTCTCTATGTTTTGAACCATTCTGTGACACTAGTTATAGGTTACTATGCTTCACTTCAGGTTTACTGAAACCCTCTCACCTTCTTATTGATTATGAAACACAGATATTGCATCGAAATTAAATACAAAAGACACAATGCCGACTTAAGTACAAGAAGATTGACTTTTATTACTGTCTATGTTTTGAACCATTCCTGTGACACTAGTTATACATTCCGATGCTTCACTTCAGGTTTACTGTATCCCTTGGACCTTCTAATTGGCGATGAAACACAGAAATTGCTTTGGAATTTAATACAAAAGGCACAATGCCGACTTATGTACAAAAGACTGACTCATCTTACTGTCTATGTTTTGAACCATTCCTGTGACACTAGTTATAGAGTCCGATGTTTCACTTCTGGTTTACTGTATCCCTTGACCTTCTTATTGACGACGAAACACAGAAATTGCATCGGAATCAAATACAAAAGGCACAATGCCGACTTAAGTACAAGAAGACTGACTCTTGCTACTATCTATGTTTTGAACCATTTCTGTGTCACTAGTTATAGATTCCGATGCTTCACTTCAGGTTTACTATATCCCTCTGACCTTCTTATTGACGATTAAACACAGAAATTGCATCAGAATTAAATACAAAAGGCAGAATGGCGACTTAAGTACAAGACGACTGATTCTTCTTACTGTATATGTTTTGAACAATTCCTGTGACACTAGTTATAGATTCCGATGCCTCACTTCAGGTTTCTGTATCCCTTGGACCTTCTTACTGACGATGAAACACAGAAATCGCATCGGAATTAAATACAAGAGGCTCAATGCCGACTTAAGTACAAGAAGACTAACTCTTCTTACTGTCTATGTTTTGAACAATTCCTGTGACTCTAGTTATAGATTCCGATGCTTCACTTCAGGTTTACTGTATCCCTCTGACCTTCTTATTGACGATGAAACACAGAAATTATATAGGAATTAAATACAAAAGGCACAATGCCGACTTAAGTACAAGAAGACTGACTCTTATTACTGTCTATGCTTTGAGCCATTCCTGTGACCCTAGTTATAGATTCCGATGCTTCACCTCAGGTTTACTGTATCCCTCTGACCTTCATATTGACGACGAAACACAGAAATTGCATCGGAATTAAGTAGAAGAGGCACAATGCCGACTTAAGTACAAGAAGACTGACTCTTCCTACGGTCTATGCTTTGAACCATTCCTGTGACACTAGTTATAGATTCCGATGCTTCACTTCAGGTTTACTGTATCCCTGTGACCTTCTTATTGACGATGAAACACAGAAATTGCATCGGAATTAAATGAAAAAGGCACAATGCCGACTTAAGTACAAGAAGACTGACTCTTATTACTGTCTATGTTTTGAACCATTCCTGTGACACTAGTTATAGATTCCGATGCTTCACTTCAGGTTTACTGTATCCCTTGGACCTTCTTATTGACGATGAAACACAGAAATTGCATCGGAATTAAATACAAAAGGCACAATGCCGACTTAAGCACAAGAAGACTGACTCTTCCTACTCTCTATGCTTTGAACGATTCCTGTGACACTGGTTATAGATTCCGATGCTTCACTTCAGGTTTACTGTATCCCTCTGACCATCTTATTGACGATGAAACACAGAAATTGCATCGGAATTAAATACAAAAGGCACAATGCCGACATAAGTACATGAAGACTGACTCCTCTTACTGACTATGATTTGAACCATTCCCGTGACACTAGTTATAGATTCCAATGCCTCACTTCAGGTTCACTGCTCCCTTGGACCTTCTTATTGACGATGAAACACACAAATTGCATCGGAATTAAATAGAAAAGGCACAATGCTGACTTAAGTACAAGAAGACTGATTCATCTTACTGTCTATGATTTGAACCATTTCTGTAACACTAGTTATAGATTCCGATGCTTCACTTCAGGTGTACTGTATCCCTTGGACTTTATTATTGACGATGAAACACAGAAATTGCGTCGGAAATAAATGCAAAAGGTACAATGCCGACTTAAGTACAAGAAGACTGACTCTTCTTACTGACTGTGTGATGAACCATTCCTGTGACACTAGTTATAGATTTCGGTGTTTCACTTCAGGTTTACTGTATCCCTCTGATTTTCCTATTGACGCTGAAACACAGAAATTTCATCGGAATTCAATAAAAAGGCACAATGCCCACTTAAGTACAAGAAGACTGACTCTTCTTACTGACTATGCTTTGAACCATTCCTGTGACACTAGTTATAGATTCCGATGCTTCACTTCAGGTTTACTGTATCTTTCTGTCCTTCTTATTGCCGATGAAACACAGATATTGCATCGGAATTAAATCCAAAAGGCACAATGCCGACTTAAGCACAAGAAGACTGACTCTTCCTACTCTCTATGCTTTGAACGATTCCTGTGACACTGGTTATAGATTCCGATGCTTCACTTCAGGTTTACTGTATCCCTCTGAGCTTCTAATTGACGATGAAACACAGAAATTGCATAGGAATTAAATACAAAAGGCACAATGCCGACTTAAGTACAAGAAGACTGACTCTTATTACTGTCTATGTTTTGAACCATTCCTGTGACACTAGTTATAGATTCCGATGTTTGACTTCAGGTTTACTGTACCCCTCTGACCTTCCTATTGAAGAAGAAACACAGAAATTGCATCGGAATTAAATAGGAAAGGCACAATGCCGACTTAAGTACAAGAAGACTGACCCTTCTTACTGTCTATGTTTTGAACCATTCCTGTGACACTAGTTATAGACTCCGAAGCTTCACTTCAGGTTTACTGTATCCCTTGGACCTTGTTATTGACGACGAAACACAGAAATTGCATCGGAATTAAATAGAAAAGGCACAATGCCGACTTAAGTACAAGAAGACTAACTCTTCTTACTGTCTATGTTTTGCACAATTCCTGTGACACTAGTTATAGATTCCGATGCTTCACTTTAGGTTTACTGTATCCCTCTGACCTTCTTATTGGCGATGAAACACAGAAATTGAATGGGAATTAAATACAAAAGGCACAATGCCGACTTAAGTACAAGAAGACTGACTCTTCTTACTGTCTATGTTCTGAACAGCTCCTGTGACACTAGTTATAGATTCCGATGCTTCACTTCAGGTTTACTGTATCCCTCTGACCTTCTTATTGACGATGAAACACAGATATTGCATCGGAATTAAATAGAAAAGGCACAATGCAGACTTAAGTACAA
This sequence comes from Schistocerca piceifrons, assembly GCF_021461385.2. Lineage (NCBI taxonomy): Eukaryota > Metazoa > Arthropoda > Insecta > Orthoptera > Acrididae > Schistocerca > Schistocerca piceifrons. The sequence goes on along the minus strand of NC_060139.1, from coordinate 1,134,614,713 downwards.
GAAAAATGACTCTTCCTATTGTCTATGTTTTGAACCATTCCTGTGACACTAGTTATAGATTCCGATGCTTCACTTCAGGTTTACTGTATCCCTTGGACCTTCTTATCGACGATGAAACAAAGAAATTGCATCGGAATCAAATTGAAAAGGCACAATGCCGAATTATGTACAAGAAGACTGACTCATCTTAATGTCTATGTTTGAACTATTCCTGTGACACTCGTTATATGTTCCGATGCTTCACTTCAGGTTTACTGTATCCCTCTGACCTTCTTATTGACGATGAAACACAGAAATTGCATCGGAATTAAATACAAAAGGCACAATGCCGCCTCAAGTACAATGAGACTGACTCTTCTTACTGTCTATGATTTGAAGCCCTCCTGTGACACTAGTTATAGATTCCGATGCTTCACTTTAGGTGTACTGAATGCCTTGGACTTTCTTATTGACGATGAAAGACAGAAATTGCATCGAAATTAAATACAAAAGGCACAATGCCGACTTAAGTACAAGTAGACTGACTCTTCTTACTGTCTATGTTTTGAACCATTCCTGTGACACTAGTTTTAGATTTTGATGCTTCACTACAGGTTTACTGTGTCCCTCTGACCATCTTATTGACGGCGAAACACAGAAATTGCATTGGAATTCAATTAAAAGGCACAATGCCGACTTAAGTACAAGAAGACTGACTCTTCTTACTGACTATGTTTTGAACCATTCCTGTGACACTAGTTATAGATTCCGGTGCTTCACTTCAGGTTTACTGTATCCCTCTGACCCTCTTATTGACGATGAAACACAGAAATTGCATCGGAATTAAATACAAAAGGCACAATGCCGACTTAAGTACAAGAAGTCTGACTCTTCCTACTCTCTATATTTTGACCATTCTGTGACACTAGTTATAGATTCTTATGCTTCACTTCAGGTTTACTGTATCCCTCTGACCTTCTTATTGACGATGAAACACAGAAATTGCATCGGAATTAAATACAAAAGGCACAATGCCGCCTCAAGTACAAGGAGACTGACTCTTCTTACTGTCTATGATTTGAAGCCCTCCTGTGACACTAGTTATAGATTCCGATGCTTCACTTTAGGTGTACTGTATGCCTTGGACTTTCTTATTGACGATGAAAGACAGAAATTGCATCGGAATTAAATTCAAAAGGCACAATGCCGACATAAGTACAAGTAGACTGACACTTCTTACTGTCTATGTTTTGAACCATTCCTGTGACACTAGTTTTAGATTTTGATGCATCACTACAGGTTTACTGTGTCCCTCTGACCTTCTTATTGACGGCGAAACACAGAAATTGCATCGGAATTCAATTAAAAGGCACAATGCCGACATTAGTACAAGAGGACCGACTCTTCTTACTGTCAATGCTTTGAACAATTCCTGTGACACTAGTTATAGATTCCGATGATTCACTTCAGTTGTACTGTATCCCTTGGACCTTCTTATTGACGACGAAACACAGAAATTGCATCGGAATTAAATAGAAATGGCACAATGCCGAATTGAGTACAAGAAGACTGACCCTTCCTATTGTCTATGATTTGAACCATTCCTGTGACACTTGTTATAGATTCCGATACTTCACTTCAGGTTTACTGTATCCCACTGACCTTCTTATTGACGATGAAGGACAGAAATTGCATCGGAATTAAATAGAAAATGCACAATGCCGACTTAAGTAGAAGAAGACTGACTCTTCCTACTGGCTATGTTTTGAAACATTCCTGTGACACTAGTTATAGATTCCGATGCTTAACTTCAGGTTTACTGTATCCCTCTGACCCTATCATTGACGATGAAACACAGAAATTGCATCGGAATTAAATAGAAAAGGCACAATGCTGGCTTAAGTGCAAGAAGACTGATTTATCTTACAGTCTATGATTTGAACCATTCCTGTGACACTAGTGATAGATTCCGATGCTTCACTTCAGGTTTACTGTATCCCTCTGACCTTCTTATTGACGATGAAACACACAAATTGCATCGGAATTCAATGACAAGGCACAATGCCGACTTAAGTACAAGAAGACTGACTCTTCTTGCTGACTATGTTTTGAACCATTCCTGTGACACTAGTTATAGATTCCGATGCTTCACTTCAGGTTTACTGTATCCCTCTGACCATCTTATTGACGATGAAACACAGAAATTGCATCGGAATTAAATACAAAAGGCACGGTGCGGACTTAAGTTAAAGAAGAGTGACTCTTCCTACTCTCTATATTTTGAACCAATCTGTGACACTAGTTATAGATTCCTATGCTTCACTTCAGGATTACTGTATCCCTGTGACCTTCTTATTGACGATGAAACACAGAAATTGCATCTGAATTAAATACAAAAGGCACAATGCCGACTTAAGTACAAAAGACTGACTCTAATTACTGTCTATGTTTTGAACCATTCCTGTGACACTAGTTATAGATTCCGATGCTTCACTTCAGGTTTACTGTATCCCTTGGACCTTCTTATTGCCGATGAAACACAGAAATTGCATCGCAATTAAATACAAAAGGCACAATGCCGACTTAAGTACAAGAAGACTGACTCTTCCTACTCTCTATGCTTTGAACCATTCCTGTGACACTGGTTATAGATTCCGATGCTTCACTTCAGGTTTACTGTATCCCTCTGACCTTCTAATTGACGATGAAACACAGAAATTGCATAGGAATTAAATAGAAAAGGCACAATGCCGATTTAAGTACAAGAAGACTGACTCTTATTACTGTCTATCTTTTGAACCATTCCTGTGACACTAGTTATAGATTCCGATGTTTGACTTCAGGTTTACTGTACCACTCTGACCTTCCTATTGAAGAAGAAACACAGAAATTGCATCGGAATTAAATAGGAAAGGCACAATACCGACTTAAGTACAAGAAGACTGACTCTTCTTACTGTCTATGTTTTGAACCATTCCTGTGACACTAGTTATAGACTCCGATGCTTCACTTCAGGTTTACTGTATCCCTTGGACCTTCTTATTGACGACGAAACACAGACACTGCATCGGAATTAAATAGAAAAGGCACAATGCTGGCTTAAGTACAAGAAGACTGACCCATCCTACTGTCTATGTTTTGAACCATTCCTGTGACACTAGTTATAGATTCCGATGCTTCACTTCAGGTTTACTATATCCCTCTGACCTTCGTATTGACGATGAAACACAGAAATTGCATCGCAATTAAATACAAATGGCAGAATGCCGACTTAAGTACAAGACGACTGATTCTTCTTACTGTATATGTTTTGAACCATTCCTGTGACACTAGTTATAGATTCCGATGCTTCACTTCAGGTTTCTGTATCCCTTGGACCTTCTTACTGACGATGAAACACAGAAATGGCATCGGAATTAAATACAAAAGGCACAATGCCGACTTAAGTACAAGAAGACTAACTCTTCTTACTGTCTATGATTTGAACAATTCCTGTGACACTAGTTATAGATTCCGATGCTTCACTTCAGGTTTACTGTATCCCTCTGACCTTCTTATTGGCGATGAAACACAGAAATTGAATCGGAATTAAATGCAAAAGGCACAATGCCGCCTTAAGTACAAGAAGACTGACTCTTCTTATTGTCTATGTTCTGAACAGCTCCTGTGACACTAGTTATAGATTCCGATGCTTCACTTCAGGTTTACTGTATCCCTCTGACCTTCTTATTGACGATGAAACACAGATATTGCATCGGAATTAAATAGAAAAAGCACAATGCAGACTTAAGTACAAGAAAAATGACTCTTCCTACTGTCTATGTTTTGAACCATTCCTGTGACACTAGTTATAGATTCCGATGCTTCACTTCAGGTTTACTGTACCCCTTGGACCTTCTTATCGACGATGAAACAAAGAAATTGCATCGGAATTAAATTGAAAAGGCACAATGCCGAATTATGTACAAGAAGACTGACTCATCTTAATGTCTATGTTTGACCTATTCCTGTGACACTAGTTATAGATTCCGATGCTTCACTTCAGGCTTACTGTATCCCTCTGACCTTCTTATTGACGATGAAACACAGAAATTGCATCGGAATTAAATACAAAAGGCACAATGCCGCCTCAAGTACAAGGAGACTGACTCTTCTTACTGTCTATGATTTGAAGCCCTCCTGTGACACTAGTTATAGATTCCGATGCTTCACTTTAGGTGTACTGTACGCCTTGGACTTTCTTATTGACGATGAAAGACAGAAATTGCATCGGAATTAAATACAAAAGGCACAATGCCGACTTGAGTACAAGTAGACTGACTCTTCTTACTGTCTATGTTTTGAACCATTCCTGTGACACTAGTTTTAGATTTTGATGCTTCACTACAGGTTTACTGAGTCCCTCTGACCTTCTTATTGACGGCGAAACACAGAAATTGCATCGGAATTCAATTAAAAGGCACAATGCCGACTTAAGTACAAGAAGACTGACTCTTCTTACTGCCTATGTTTTGAACCATTCCTGTGCCACTAGTTATAGATTCCGATGCTTCACTTCAGGTTTACTGTATCCCTCTGACCCTCTTATTGACGATGAAACACAGAAATTGCATCGGAATTAAATACAAAAGGCCCAATGCCGACTTAAGTACAAGATGACTGACTCTTTCTACTCTCTATATTTTGACCATTCTGTGACACTAGTTATAGATTCCGATGCTTCACTTCAGGTTTACTGTATCCCTCTGACCTTCTTATTGACGGCGAAACACAGAAATTGCATCGGAATTCAATTAAAACGCACAATGCTGACTTAAGTACAAGAAGACTGACTCGTCCTACTGTCTATGTTTTGAACCATTCCTGTGACACTAGATATAGATTCCGATGCTTCACCTCGGGTTTACACTATCTCTCTGACCTTATTGACGATGAAACACTGAAATTGCATCTGGATTAGATACAAAAAGCACAATGCCGACTTCAGTAAAAGAGGACCGACTCTTCTTACTGTCAATGTTTTGAACAATTCCTGTGACACTAGTTATAGATTCCGATGATTCACTTCAGTTGTACTGTATCCCTTGGACCTTCTTATTGACGACGAAACACAGAAATTGCAACGGAATTAAATAGAAATGGCACAATGCCGACTTGAGTACAAGAAGACTGACACTTCCTATTGTCTATGATTTGAACCATTCCTGTGACACTAGTTATAGATTCCGATACTTCACTTCAGGTTTACTGTATCCCACTGACCTTCTTATTGACGATGAAAGACAGAAATTGCATCGGAATTAAATAGAAAAGGCACAATGCCGACTTAAGTAGAAGAAGACTGACTCTTCCTACTGGCTATGTTTTGAAACATTCCTGTGACACTAGTTATAGATTCCGATGCTTAACTTCAGGTTTACTGTATCCCTCTGACCTTCTTATTGACGATGAAACACAGAAATTGCATCGGAATTAAATAGAAAAAGCACAATGCTGGCTTAAGTGCAAGAAGACTGACTTATCTTACAGTCTATGATTTGAACCATTCCTGTGACACTAGTGATAGATTCCGATGCTTCACTTCCGGTTTACTGTATCCCTGTGACCTTCTTATTGACGATGAAACACAGCAATTGCATCGGAATTAAATACAAAAGGCACAATGCCGACTTAAGTACAAGAAGACAGACTCTAATTACTGTCTATGTTTGAACCATTCCTGTGACACTAGTTATAGATTCCGATGCTTCACTTCAGGTTTCTGTATCCCTTGGACCTTCTTACTGACGATGAAACACAGAAATGGCATCGGAATTAAATACAAAATTCACAATGCCGACTTAAGTACAAGAAGACTAACTCTTCCTACTGTCTATATTTTGAACAATTCCTGTGACACTAGTTATAGATTCCGATGCTTCACGTCAGGTTTACTTTATAGCTTGGACCTTCTTATCGACGATGAAACAAAGAAATTGCATCGGAATTAAATTGAAAAGGCACAACGCCGAATTATGTACAAGAAGACTGACTCATCTTAATGTCTATGTTTGAACTCTTCCTGTGACACTAGTTATAGATTCCGATGCTTCACTTCAGGTTTACTGTATCCCTCTGACCTTCTTATTGACGATGAAACACAGAAATTGCATCCGAATTAAATACAAAATGCACAATGCCGCCTCAAGTACAAGGAGACTGACTCTTCTTACTGTCTTTGATTTGAAGCCCTCCTGTGACACTAGTTGTAGATTCCGATGCTTCACTTTAGGTGTACTGTATGCCTTGGACTTTCGTATTGACGATCAAAGACAGAAATTGCATCGGAATTAAATACAAAAGGCACAATGCCGACTTAAGTACAAGTAGACTGACTCTTCTTACTGTCTATGTTTTGAACCATTCCTGTGACACTAGTTTTAGATTTCGATGCTTCACTACAGGTTTACTGTGTCCCTCTGACCTTCTTATTGACGGCGAAACACAGAAATTGCATCAGAATTCAATTAAAAGGCACAATGCCGACTTAAGTACAGGAAGACTGACTCTTCTTACTGACTATGTTTTGAACCATTCCTGTGACACTAGTTATAGATTCCGATTCTTCACTTCAGGTTTACTGTATCCCTCTGACCCTCTTATTGACGATGAAACACAGAAATTTCATCGGAATTAAATACAAAAGGCACAATGCCGACTTAAGTACAAGAAGACTGACTCTTCCTACTGTCTATATTTTGACCATTCTGTGACACTAGTTATAGATTCCTTTGCTTCACTTCAGATTTACTGTATCCCTCTGACCTTCTTATTGACGATGAAACACAGAAATTGCATCGGAATTAAATACAAAAGGCAGAATGCCGACTTAAGTACAAGACGACTGATTCTTCTTACTGTCTATGTTCTGAACAGCTCCAGTGACACTAGTTATAGATTCCGATGCTTCACTTCAGGTTTAGTGTATCCCTCTGACCTTCTTATTGACGATGAAACACAGATATTGCATCGGAATTAAATAGAAAAGGCGCAATGCAGACTTAAGTACAAGAAAAATGACTCTTCTTACTGTCTATGTTTTGAACCATTCCTGTGACACTAGTTTCTGATTTTGATGCTTCACTACAGGTTTACTGTGTCCCTCTGACCTTCTTATTGACGGCGAAACACAGAAATTGCATCGGAATTCAATTAAAAGGCACAATGCCGACTTAAGTACAAGAAGACTGACTCTTGTTACTATGTTTTGAACCATTCCTGTGACACTAGTTATAGATTACGATTCTTCACTTCAGGTTAACTGTATCCCTCTGATCCTCTTATTGACGATGAAACACAGAAATTGCATCTGAATTAAATACAAAAGGCACAATGCCGACTGAAGTACAAGATGACTGACTCTTCTTACTCTCTATATTTTGACCATTCTGTGACACTAGTTACAGATTCCGATGCTTCACCTCGGGTATACTGTATCTCTCTGACCTTCTTATTGACGATGAAACACTGAAATTGCATCTGGATTAGATACAAAAAGCACAATGCCGACTTCAGTACAAGAGCACCGACTCTTCTTACTGTCAATGTTTTGAACAATTCCTGTGACACTAGTTATAGATTCCGATGATTCACTTCAGTTGTACTGTATCCCTTGGACCTTCTTATTGACGACGAAACACAGAAATTGCATCGGAATTAAATAGAAATGGCACAATGCCGACTTAAGTAGAAGAAGACTGACTCTTCCTACTGGCTATGTTTTGAAACATTCCTGTGACACTAGTTATAGATTCCGATGCTTAACTTCAGGTTTACTGTATCCCTCTGACCTTCTTATTGACGATGAAACACAGAAATTGCATCGGAATTAAATAGAAAAGGCACAATGCTGGCTTAAGTGCAAGAAGACTGACTTATCTTACAGTCGATGATTTGAACCACTCCTGTGACACTAGTGATAGATTCCGATGCTTCACTTCAGGTTTACTGTATCCCTCTGACCTTCTTATTGACGATGAAACACAGAAATTGCATCGGAATTCAATTACAAGGCACAATGCCCACTTAAGTTCAAAAATACTGACTCTAATTACTGTCTATGTTTTGAACCATTCCTGTGACACTAGTTATAGATTCCGATGCTTCACTTCAGGTTTACTGTATCCCTTGGACCTTCTTATTGACGATCAAACACACAAATTGCATCGGAATTAAATACAAAAGGCACAATGCTGACTTAAGGACAAGTAGTCTGACTCTTCCTACTGTCTATATTTTGAACCATTCCTGTGACACTAGTTATAGATTCCGATACTTCACTTCAGGTTTTCTGTATCCCACTGACCTTCTTATTGACGATGAAACACAGAAATTGCATCGGAATTAAATTGAAAAGGCACAATGCCGACTTAAGTAGAAGAAGACTGACTCTTCCTACTGGCTATGTTTTGAAACATTCCTGTGACACTAGTTATAGATTCCGATGCTTAACTTCAGGTTTACTGTATCCCTCTGAGCTTCTTATTGACGATGAAACACAGAAATTGCATCGGAATTAAATAGAAAAGGCACAATGCTGGCTTAAGTGCAAAAAGACTGACTTATCTTACAGTCTATGATTTGAACCACTCCTGTGACACTAGTGTTAGATTCCGATGCTTCACTTCAGGTTTACTGTATCCCTGTGACCTTCTTATTGACGATGAAACACAGAAATTGCATCGGAATTCAATTACAAGGCACAATGCCGACTTAAGTACAAAAAGACTGACTCTAATTACTGTCTATGTTTTGAACCATTCCTGTGACACTAGTTATAGATTCCGATGCTTCACTTCAGGTTTACTGTATCCCTTGGACCTTCTTATTGACGATCAAACACACAAATTGCATCGGAATTAAATACAAAAGGCACAATGCCGACTTAAGGACAAGTAGTCTGACTCTTCCTACTGTCTATATTTTGAACCATTCCTGTGACACCAGTTATATATTCCGACGCTTCACTTCAGGTTTACTGTATCCCTCTGACCTTCTTATTGACGATGAAACACAGAAATTGCATCGGAATTAAATCGAAAAGGCACAATGCTGACTTAAGTACAAGAAGAGTGACTCATTTTACTGTCTATGAATTGAACCTTTCTGTGACACTAGTCATAGATGCCGATGCTTCATTTCAGGTGTATTGTATCCCTTGGACTTTCTTATTGACGATGAAACACAGAAATTGCTTCGGAATTACGTACAACAGGTACAATGCCGACTTAGGTACAAGAAGACTGACTCTTCTTACTGACTGTGTTTTGAACGATTCCTGTGACACTAGTTATAGATTCCGATGCTGCACTTCAGGTTTACTGAATCCCTCTGACTTTCTTATTGACGATGAAACACAGAAACTGCAACGGAATTCAATAAAAAGGCACAATGCCAACTTAAGTACAAGAAGACTGACTCTTCTTACTGACTATGTTTTGAACCATTCCTGTGACACTAGTAATAGATTCCGATGCTTCACTTCATGTTTACTGTATCCCTCTGACCTTCTTATTGCCGATGAAACACAGAAATTGCATCGGAATTAAATACAAAAGGCACAGTGCCGACTTAAGTACAAGAAGACTGACTCTTACTACTCTCTATGTTTTGAACCATTCCTGTGACAATGGTTATAGATTCCGATGCCGCACTTCAGGTTTACTGTATCCCTCTGACCTTCTTATTGACGATGAAACACAGAAATTGCATAGGAATTAAATACAAAAGGCACAATGCCGACTTAAGTACAAGGAGACTGACTCTTATTACTGTCTATACTTTGAACCATTCCTGTGACCCTAGTTATAGATTCCGATGCTTCAATTCAGGTTTACTGTCTCCCTCTGACCTTTATATTGACGACGAAACACAGAAATTGCATCGGAATTAAGTAGAAGAGTCACAATGCCGACTTAAGTACAAGAAGACGGACTCTACCTACGGTCTATGTTTTGAACCATTCCTGTGACACTAGTTATAGAATCCGATGCTTCACTTCAGGTTTACTGTATCCCTGTGACCTTCTTATTGACGATGAAACTCAGAAATTGCATCGGAATTAAATAAAAAGGGCACAATGCCGACTTAAGTACAAGAAGACTGACTCTTATTACTGTCTATGTTTTGAACCATTCCTGTGACACTAGTTATAGATTCCGATGCTTCACTTCAGGTTTACTGTATCCCTTGGACCTTCTTATTGACGATGAAACACAGAAATTGCATCGGAATTAAATAAAAAAGGCACAATGCCGACATAAGTACAAGAAGACTGACTCCTCTTACTGACTATGATTTGAACCATTCCCGTGACACTAGTTATAGATTCCGATGCCTCGCTTCAGGTTCACTGTCTCCCTTGGACCTTCTTATTGACGAAGAAACATACAAATTGCATCGGAATTAAATGCAAAAGGCACAATGCCGACTTAAGTACAAGTAGTCTGACTCTTCCTACTGTCTATGTTTTGAACTATTCCTGTGACACTAGTTATAGTCTCCGATGCTTCACTTCAGGTTTACTGTATCCCTCTGACCTTCTAATTGATGATGAAACACTGAAATTGCATCGGAATTGAATACAAAATTCACAATGCCGACTCAAGTACAAGAACACTGACTCTTCCTACTGTCTATGTTTTGAACCATTCCTGTGACACTAGTTATAGATTCCGATGCCTCACTTCAGGTTTACTGTATCCCTTGGACATTCTTATTGTCGATGAAACACAGAAATTGCATCGGAATTAAATACAAAAGGCACAATGCCGACATAAGTACAAGAAGACTGACTCCTCTTACTGTCTATGATTTGAACCATTCCCGTGACACTAGTTATAGATTCCGATGCCTCACTTCAGGTTCACTGTCTCCCTTGGACCTTCTTATAGCCGATGAAACACACAAATTGCATCGGAATTAAATAGAAAAGGCACAATGCTGACTTAAGTACAAGAAGGCTGATTCATCTTACTGTCTATGATTTGAACCATTTCTGTAACACTAGTTATAGATTCCGATGCTTCACTTCAGTAGTACTGTATCCCTTGGACTTTATTATTGACGATGAAACACAGAAATTGCGTCGGAATTAAATACAAAATGTACAATGCCGACTTAAGTACAAGAAGACTGACTCTTCTTACTGACTGTGTGTTGAACCATTCCTGTGACACTAGTTATAGATTCCGATGCTTCACTTCAGGTTTACTGTATCTATCTGACCTTCTTATTGCCGATGAAACACAGAAATTGCATCGGAATTAAATACAAAAGGCACAATGCCGACTTAAGTACAAGAAGACTGACTCTTCCTACTCTCTATGCTTTGAACCATTCCTGTGACACTGGTTATAGATTCCGATGCTTCACTTCAGGTTTACTGTATCCCTTTGACCTTCTAATTGACGATGAAACACAGAAATTGCATAGGAATTAAATACAAAAGGCACAATGCCGACTTAAGTACAAGTAGACTGACTCTTCTTACTGTCTATGTTTTGAACCATTCCTGTGACACTAGTTTCTGATTTTGATGCTTCACTACAGGTTTACTGTGTCCCTCTGACCTTCTTATTGACGGCGAAACACAGAAATTGCATCGGAATTCAATTAAAAGGCACAATGCCGACTTAAGTACAAGTAGTCTGACTCTTCCTACTGTCTATATTTTGAACCATTCCTGTGACACCAGTTATATATTCCGACGCTTCACTTCAGGTTTACTGTATCCCTCTGATCCTCTTATTGACGATGAAACACAGAAATTGCATCTGAATTAAATACAAAAGGCACAATGCCGACTGAAGTACAAGAGGACTGACTCTTCTTACTCTCTATATTTTGACCATTCTGTGACACTAGTTACAGATTCCGATGCTTCACCTCGGGTATACTGTATCTCTCTGACCTTCTTATTGACGGTGAAACACTGAAATTGCATCTGGATTAGATACAAAAAGCACAATGCCGACTTCAGTACAAGAGCACCGACTCTTCTTACTGTCAATGTTTTGAACAATTCCTGTGACACTAGTTATAGATTCCGATGATTCACTTCAGTTGTACTGTATCCCTTGGACCTTCTTATTGACGACGAAACACAGAAATTGCATCGGAATTAAATAGAAATGGCACAATGCCGACTTAAGTAGAAGAAGACTGACTCTTCCTACTGGCTATGTTTTGAAACATTCCTGTGACACTAGTTATAGATTCCGATGCTTAACTTCAGGTTTACTGTATCCCTCTGACCTTCTTATTGACGATGAAACACAGAAATTGCATCGGAATTAAATAGAAAAGGCACAATGCTGGCTTAAGTGCAAGAAGACTGACTTATCTTACAGTCGATGATTTGAACCACTCCTGTGACACTAGTGATAGATTCCGATGCTTCACTTCAGGTTTACTGTATCCCTCTGACCTTCTTATTGACGATGAAACACAGAAATTGCATCGGAATTCAATTACAAGGCACAATGCCGACTTAAGTTCAAAAATACTGACTCTAATTACTGTCTATGTTTTGAACCATTCCTGTGACACTAGTTATAGATTCCGATGCTTCACTTCAGGTTTACTGTATCCCTTGGACCTTCTTATTGACGATCAAACACACAAATTGCATCGGATTTAAATACAAAAGGCACAATGCTGACTTAAGGACAAGTAGTCTGACTCTTCCTACTGTCTATATTTTGAACCATTCCTGTGACACTAGTTATAGATTCCGATACTTCACTTCAGGTTTTCTGTATCCCACTGACCTTCTTATTGACGATGAAACACAGAAATTGCATCGGAATTAAATTGAAAAGGCACAATGCCGACTTAAGTAGAAGAAGACTGACTCTTCCTACTGGCTATGTTTTGAAACATTCCTGTGACACTAGTTATAGATTCCGATGCTTAACTTCAGGTTTACTGTATCCCTCTGAGCTTCTTATTGACGATGAAACACAGAAATTGCATCGGAATTAAATAGAAAAGGCACAATGCTGGCTTAAGTGCAAAAAGACTGACTTATCTTACAGTCTATGATTTGAACCACTCCTGTGACACTAGTGTTAGATTCCGATGCTTCACTTCAGGTTTACTGTATCCCTGTGACCTTCTTATTGACGATGAAACACAGAAATTGCATCGGAATTCAATTACAAGGCACAATGCCGACTTAAGTACAAAAAGACTGACTCTAATTACTGTCTATATTTTGAACCATTCCTGTGACACTAGTTATAGATTCCGATGCTTCACTTCAGGTTTACTGTATCCCTTGGACCTTCTTATTGACGATCAAACACACAAATTGCATCGGAATTAAATACAAAAGGCACAATGCCGACTTAAGGACAAGTAGTCTGACTCTTCCTACTGTCTATATTTTGAACCATTCCTGTGACACCAGTTATATATTCCGACGCTTCACTTCAGGTTTACTGTATCCCTCTGACCTTCTTATTGACGATGAAACACAGAAATTGCATCGGAATTAAATCGAAAAGGCACAATGCTGACTTAAGTACAAGAAGAGTGACTCATTTTACTGTCTATGATTTGAACCTTTCTGTGACACTAGTCATAGATGCCGATGCTTCATTTCAGGTGTATTGTATCCCTTGGACTTTCTTATTGACGATGAAACACAGAAATTGCTTCGGAATTACATACAACAGGTACAATGCCGACTTAGGTACAAGAAGACTGACTCTTCTTACTGACTGTGTTTTGAACGATTCCTGTGACACTAGTTATAGATTCCGATGCTGCACTTCAGGTTTACTGAATCCCTCTGACTTTCTTATTGACGATGAAACACAGAAACTGCAACGGAATTCAATAAAAAGGCACAATGCCAACTTAAGTACAAGAAGACTGACTCTTCTTACTGACTATGTTTTGAACCATTCCTGTGACACTAGTAATAGATTCCGATGCTTCACTTCATGTTTACTGTATCCCTCTGACCTTCTTATTGCCGATGAAACACAGAAATTGCATCGGAATTAAATACAAAAGGCACAGTGCCGACTTAAGTACAAGAGACTGACTCTTACTACTCTCTATGTTTTGAACCATTCCTGTGACAATGGTTATAGATTCCGATGCCGCACTTCAGGTTTACTGTATCCCTCTGACCTTCTTATTGACGATGAAACACAGAAATTGCATAGGAATTAAATACAAAAGGCACAATGCCGACTTAAGTACAAGGAGACTGACTCTTATTACTGTCTATACTTTGAACCATTCCTGTGACCCTAGTTATAGATTCCGATGCTTCACTTCAGGTTTACTGTATCCCTCTGACCTTTATATTGACGACGAAACACAGAAATTGCATCGGAATTAAGTAGAATTGTCACAATGCCGACTTAAGTACAAGAAGACGGACTCTACCTACGGTCTATGTTTTGAACCATTCCTGTGACACTAGTTATAGAATCCGATGCTTCACTTCAGGTTTACTGTATCCCTGTGACCTTCTTATTGACGATGAAACACAGAAATTGCATCGGAATTCAATTACAAGGCACAATGCCGACTTAAGTACAAAAAGACTGACTCTAATTACTGTCTATGTTTTGAACCATTCCTGTGACACTAGTTATAGATTCCGATGCTTCACTTCAGGTTTACTGTATCCCTTGGACCTTCTTATTGACGATCAAACACACAAATTGCATCGGAATTAAATAAAAAGGGCACAATGCCGACTTAAGTACAAGAAGACTGACTCTTATTACTGTCTATGTTTTGAACCATTCCTGTGACACTAGTTATAGATTCCGATGCTTCACTTCAGGTTTACTGTATCCCTTGGACCTTCTTATTGACGATGAAACACAGAAATTGCATCGGAATTAAATAAAAAAGGCACAATGCCGACATAAGTACAAGAAGACTGACTCCTCTTACTGACTATGATTTGAACCATTCCCGTGACACTAGTTATAGATTCCGATGCCTCGCTTCAGGTTCACTGTCTCCCTTGGACCTTCTTATTGACGAAGAAACACACAAATTGCATCGGAATTAAATGCAAAAGGCACAATGCCGACTTAAGTACAAGTAGTCTGACTCGTCCTACTGTCTATGTTTTGAACTATTCCTGTGACACTAGTTATAGTCTCCGATGCTTCACTTCAGGTTTACTGTATCCCTCTGACCTTCTAATTGATGATGAAACACTGAAATTGCATCGGAATTGAATACAAAATTCACAATGCCGACTCAAGTACAAGAACACTGACTCTTCCTACTGTCTATGTTTTGAACCATTCCTGTGACACTAGTTATAGATTCCGATGCCTCACTTCAGGTTTACTGTATCCCTTGGACATTCTTATTGTCGATGAAACACAGAAATTGCATCGGAATTAAATACAAAAGGCACAATGCCGACATAAGTACAAGAAGACTGACTCCTCTTACTGTCTATGATTTGAACCATTCCCGTGACACTAGTTATAGATTCCGATGCCTCACTTCAGGTTCACTGTCTCCCTTGGACCTTCTTATAGCCGATGAAACACACAAATTGCATCGGAATTAAATAGAAAAGGCACAATGCTGACTTAAGTACAAGAAGGCTGATTCATCTTACTGTCTATGATTTGAACCATTTCTGTAACACTAGTTATAGATTCCGATGCTTCACTTCAGTAGTACTGTATCCCTTGGACTTTATTATTGACGATGAAACACAGAAATTGCGTCGGAATTAAATACAAAATGTACAATGCCGACTTAAGTACAAGAAGACTGACTCTTCTTACTGACTGTGTGTTGAACCATTCCTCTGACACTAGTTATAGATTCCGATGCTTCACTTCAGGTTTACTGTATCTATCTGACCTTCTTATTGCCGATGAAACACAGAAATTGCATCGGAATTAAATACAAAAGGCACAATGCCGACTTAAGTACAAGAAGACTGACTCTTCCTACTCTCTATGCTTTGAACCGTTCCTGTGACACTGGTTATAGATTCCGATGCTTCACTTCAGGTTTACTGTATCCCTTTGACCTTCTAATTGACGATGAAACACAGAAATTGCATAGGAATTAAATACAAAAGGCACAATGCCGACTTAAGTACAAGAAGACTGACTCTTATTACTGCCTATGTTTTGAACCATTCTGTGACATTAGTTATTGATTAGTATGCTTCACTTCCGGTTTACTGTATCCCTCTGACCTTCTTATTGATGATGAAACAAGGAAATTGCATCGGAATTAAATACAAAGGGCACTAAGCCGAATTATGTACAAAATACTGACTCACCTTACTGTCTACGTTTTGAACCATTCCTGTGACACTAGTTATAGAGTCCGATGTTTCACTTCAGGTTTACTGTATCCCTTGACCTTCTTATTGACGACGAAACACAGAAATTGCATCGGAATTAAATACAATAGGCACAATGCCGACTTAAGTACAAGAAGACTGCCTCTTCCTACTGTCTGTGTTTTGAACCATTCCTGTGACACTAGTTACAGATTCCGATGCTTAACTTCAAGTTTACTGTATCCCTCCGACCTTCATATTCACGATGAAACACAGAAATTGCATCGAAATTAAATAGAAAAGGCACAATGCTGACTTAAGTACAAGAAGACTGACTCATCTTACTGTCTATGATTTGAACAATTCCTGTGATACTAGTTATAGATTCCGATGCTTCACTTCAGGTTTACGGTATCCCTCTGACCTTCTTATTGACGATGGAACAAAGAAATTGCATCGGAATTCAATTAAAAGGCACAATGCCGACTTAAGTACAAGAAGACTGACTCTTCAGACTGACTATGTTTTCAACCATTCCTGTGACTCTAGTTATAGATTCCGATGCTTCACTTCAGGTTTACTGTATCCCTCTGACCCTCTTATTGACGATGAAACACAGAAATTGCATCGGAATTAAATACAAAAGGCACAATGCTGACTTAAGTAAAAGAAGACTGACTCTTCCTACTCTCTATGTTTTGAACCATTCTGTGACACTAGTTATAGATCACTACGCTTCACTTCAGGTTACTGTATCCCTCTGACCTTCTTATTGATGATGAAACAAGGAAATTGCATCGGAAATAAATACAAAGGGCACTATGCCGATCTAAGTACAAGAAGACTGACTCTTATTAGTGTCTATGTTTGAACCATTCCTGTGACACTAGTTATACATTCCGATGCTTCACTTCAGGTTGACTGTATCCCTTGGACCTTCATATTCACGATGAAACACAGAAATTGCATCGGAATTAAATACAAAAGGCACAATGCCGACTTAAGTACAAGAAGACTGGCTCTTCCTACTGCCTATGATTTGAACCATTCCTGTGACACTAGCTATAGATTCTGATGCTTCACTTCAGGTTTACGGTATCCCTCTGACCTTCTAATCGACGATGAAACACACAAATTGCATCGGAATTAAATACAAAAGGCACAATGCCGACATACGTACAAAAGACAGACTCATCTTACTGTCTATGCTTTGAACCATTCCTGTGACACTAGTTATAGAGTCCGATGTTTCACTTCTGGTTTACTGTATCCCTTGACCTTCTTATTGACGACGAAACACAGAAATTGCATCGGAATTAAATACAAAAGGCACTATGCCGACATAAGTACAAGAAGACTGACTCTTCCTACTATCTATGTTTTGAACCATTCCTGTGTCACTAGTTATAGATTCCGATACTTCACTTCAGGTTTACTGTATCCCTTGGACCTTCTTATTGACGACGAAACACAGAAATTGCATCGGAATAAAATAGAAAAGGCACAATGCTGACTTAAGTACAAGAATACTGACCCATCCTACTGTCTATGCTTTGAACCATTCCTGTGACACTAGTTATAGATTCCGATGCTTCACTTCAGGTTTACTATATCCCTCTGACCTTCTTGTTGACGATGATACACAGAAATTGCATCGGAATTAAATGCAAAAGGCACAATGCCGACTTAAGTACAAGACGACTGATTCTTCTTACTGTATATGTTTTTAACCATTCCTGTGACACAAGTTATAGATTCCGATGTTTGGCTTCAGGTTTACTGTATCCCTTGGACCTTCTAATTGACGATGAAACACAGAAATGGCATCGGAATTAAATACAAAAGGCACAATGCCGACTTAAGTACTAGAAGACTAACTCTTCCTACTGTCTATGTTTTGAACAATTCCTGTGACACTAGTTATACATTCCGATGCTTCACTTCAGGTTGACTGTATCCCTTGGACCTTCTTATTGACGATGAAACAAGGAAATTGCAACGGAATTAAATACAAAAGGCACAATGCCGACTTATGTACAAAAGACTGACTCACCTTACTGTCTATGTTTTGAACCATTCCTGTGACACTAGTTATAGAGTCCGATGTTTCACTTCAGGTTTACTGTATCCCTTGACCTTCTTATTGACGACGAAACACAGAAATTGCATCGGAATTAAATACAAAAGGCACAATGCCGACTTAAGTACAAGAAGACTGGCTCTTCCTACTGCCTATGATTTGAACCATTCCTGTGACACTAGCTATAGATACTGATGCTTCACTTCAGGTTTACGGTATCCCTCTGACCTTCATATTGACGATGAAACATGGAAATTGCATCGGAATTCAATTAAAAGGCACAATGCCGACTTAAGTACAAGAAGACTGACTCTTCGTACTGACTATGTTTTCAACCATTCCTGTGACACTAGTTATAGATTCTGATGCTTCACATCAGGTTTACTGTATCCCTCTGACCCTCTTATTGACGATGAAACACAGAAATTGCATCGGAATTAAATACAAAAGGCACAATGCCGACTTAAGTACAAGAAGACTGACTCTTCCTACTCTCTATGTTTTGAACCATTCTGTGACACTAGTTATAGATTACTATGCTTCACTTCAGGTTTACTGTATCCCTCTGACCATCTTATTGATGATGAAACAAGGAAACTGCATCGCAATTAAATACAAAGGGCATTATGCCGACTTAAGTACAAGAAGACTGACTCTTCCGACTATCTATGTTATGAACCATTCCTGTGACACTAGATATAGATTCCGATGCTTCACTGCAGGTTTACTGTATCCCTCTTACCTTCCTATTGAAGATGAAACACGGAAATTGCATCGGAATTAAATACAAAAGGCACAATGCCGACTTAAGTACAAGAAGACTGACTCTTCTTACTGTCTATGTTTGAACAATTCCTGTGACACTAGTTATACATTCCGATGCTTCACTTCAGGTTTACTGTATCCCTATGACCTTCCTATTGAAGATGAAACACAGAAATTGCATCAGAATTTAATATAAAAGGCACAATGCCGACTTAAGTACAAGAAGACTGGCTCTTCTTACTGTCTATGTTTTGAACCATTTCTGTGACACTAGTTATACTTTCCGATGCTTCACTTCAGGTTTACTGTATCCCTTGGACCTTCTTATTGACGATGAAACACAGAAATTGCTTTGGAATTAAATACAAAAGCCACAATGCCGACTTAAGTACAGGAAGGAAGACTCTTCCTACTGTCTATGTTTTGAACCATTCCTGTGACACTAGTTATAGATTCCGATGCTTCACATCAGGTTTACTGTATCCCTCTGTCCATCCTATTGAAGATGAAACACAGAAATTGCATTGGAATTAAATACAAAAGGCACAATGCCGACTTAGGTACAAGAAGACTGACTCTTCTTACTGTCTATGTTTTGAACCATTCCTCTGACACTAGTTATAGATTCCGATGCTTCACTTCAGGTTTACAGTATCGCTTGGACCTTCTTATTGACGACGAAACACAGAAATTGCATCGGAATTAAATAGAAATGGTACAATGCCGACTTGAGTACAAAAGACTAACTCTTCCTACTGTCTATGTTTTGAACCATTCCTGTGACACTAGTTACAGATTCCGATGCTTAACTTCAAGTTTACTGTATCCCTCCGACCTTCATATTCACGATGAAACACAGAAATTGCATCGAAATTAAATAGAAAAGGCACAATGCTGACTTAAGTACAAGAAGACTGACTCATCTTACTGTCTATGATTTGAACAATTCCTGTGATACTAGTTATAGATTCCGATGCTTCACTTCAGGTTTACGGTATCCCTCTGACCTTCTTATTGACGATGGAACAAAGAAATTGCATCGGAATTCAATTAAAAGGCACAATGCCGACTTAAGTACAAGAAGACTGACTCTTCAGACTGACTATGTTTTCAACCATTCCTGTGACTCTAGTTATAGATTCCGATGCTTCACTTCAGGTTTACTGTATCCCTCTGACCCTCTTATTGACGATGAAACACAGAAATTGCATCGGAATTAAATACAAAAGGCACAATGCTGACTTAAGTAAAAGAAGACTGACTCTTCCTACTCTCTATGTTTTGAACCATTCTGTGACACTAGTTATAGATCACTACGCTTCACTTCAGGTTACTGTATCCCTCTGACCTTCTTATTGATGATGAAACAAGGAAATTGCATCGGAAATAAATACAAAGGGCACTATGCCGATCTAAGTACAAGAAGACTGACTCTTATTAGTGTCTATGTTTGAACCATTCCTGTGACACTAGTTATACATTCCGATGCTTCACTTCAGGTTGACTGTATCCCTTGGACCTTCATATTCACGATGAAACACAGAAATTGCATCGGAATTAAATACAAAAGGCACAATGCCGACTTAAGTACAAGAAGACTGGCTCTTCCTACTGCCTATGATTTGAACCATTCCTGTGACACTAGCTATAGATTCTGATGCTTCACTTCAGGTTTACGGTATCCCTCTGACCTTCTTATTGACGATGAAACAAGGAAATTGCATCGGAATTCAATTAAAAGGCACAATGCCGACTTAAGTACAAGAAGACTGACTCTTCGTACTGACTATGTTTTCAACCATTCCTGTGACACTAGTTATAGATTCTGATGCTTCACATCAGGTTTACTGTATCCCTCTGACCCTCTTATTGACGATGAAACACAGAAATTGCATCGGAATTAAATACAAAAGGCACAATGCCGACTTAAGTACAAGAAGACTGACTCTTCCTACTCTCTATGTTTTGAACCATTCTGTGACACTAGTTATAGATAACTATGCTTCACTTCAGGTTTACTGTATCCCTCTGACCTTCTTATTGATGATGAAACAAGGAAACTGCATCGGAATTAAATACAAAGGGCATTATGCCGACTTAAGTACAAGAAGACTGACTCTTCCTACTATCTATGTTATGAACCATTCCTGTGACACTAGTTATAGATTCCGATGCTTCACTTTAGGTTTACTGAATCCCTCTGACCATCCTATTGTCGATGAAACACCGAAATGGCATCGGAATTAAATAGAAAAGGCACAATGCCGACTTAAGTACAAAAGACTGGCTCTTCCTACTGACTATGTTTTGAACCATTCCTGTGACACTAGTTATAGACTCCGATGCTTCACTTCAGGTTTACTGTATCCCTCTGACCTTCTTATTGACGATGAAACACAGAAATTGAATCGGAATTAAATACAAAAGGCACAATGCCGATTCAAGTACAAGAAGACTGGCTCTTCCTACTGTCTATGTTTTGAACCATTCCTGTGACACTAGTTATAGATTCCGATGCTTAACTTCAGGTTTACTGTTTCCCTCTGACCTTCATATTCACGATGAAACACAGAAATTGCATCGAAATTAAATAGAAAAGGCACAATGCTGACTTAAGTACAAGAAGACTGACTCATCTTACTGTCTATGATTTGAACCTTTCCTGTGACACTAGTTATAGATTCCGATGCTTCACTTCAGGTTTACGGTATCCCTCTGACCTTCTTATTGACGATGAAACAAAGAAATTGCATCGGAATTCAATTAAAAGGCACAATGCTGACTTAAGTACAAGAAGACTGACTCTTCTGACTGACTATGTTTTCAACCATTCCTGTGACTCTAGTTATAGATTCCGATGCTTCACTTCAGGTTTACTGTATCCCTCTGACCCTCTTATTGATGATGAAACACAGAAATTGCATCGGAATTAAATACAAAAGGCACTATGCCGACTTAAGTACAAGAAGACTGACTCTTCCTACTCTCTATGTTTTGAACCATTCTGTGACACTAGTTATAGATTACTAAGCTTCACTTCAGGTTTACTGTATCCCTCTGACCTTCTTATTGATGATGAAACACAGAAATTGCATCGGAATTAAATAGAAAAGGCACAATGCCGACTTAAGTACAAGAAGATTGACTCTTATTACTGTCTATGTTTTGAACCATTCCTGTGACACTACTTATACATTCCGATGTTTCACTTCAGGTTTACTGTATCCCTTGGACCTTCTAATCGACGATGAAACACACAAATTGCATCGGAATTAAATACAAAAGGCACAATGCCGACATACGTACAAAAGACAGACTCATCTTACTGTCTATGTTTTGAACCATTCCTGTGACACTAGTTATAGAGTCCGATGTTTCACTTCTGGTTTACTGTATCCCTTGACCTTCTTATTGACGACGAAACACAGAAATTGCATCGGAATTAAATACAAAAGGCACAATGCCGACATAAGTACAAGAAGACTGACTCTTCCTACTATCTATGTTTTGAACCATTCCTGTGTCACTAGTTATAGATTCCGATACTTCACTTCAGGTTTACTGTATCCCTTGGACCTTCTTATTGACGACGAAACACAGAAATTGCATCGGAATAAAATAGAAAAGGCACAATGCTGACTTAAGTACAAGAATACTGACCCATCCTACTGTCTATGCTTTGAACCATTCCTGTGACACTAGTTATAGATTCCGATGCTTCACTTC
Source organism: Schistocerca piceifrons (assembly GCF_021461385.2). NCBI lineage: Eukaryota > Metazoa > Arthropoda > Insecta > Orthoptera > Acrididae > Schistocerca > Schistocerca piceifrons. The sequence continues at coordinate 1,134,591,830 of NC_060139.1, read as the reverse complement.
AGGTTTACTATATCCCTCTGACCTTCTTATTGACGATGATACACAGAAATTGCATCGGAATTAAATGCAAAAGGCACAATGCCGACTTAAGTACAAGACGACTGATTCTTCTTACTGTATATGTTTTTAACCATTCCTGTGACACAAGTTATAGATTCCGATGTTTGGCTTCAGGTTTACTGTATCCCTTGGACCTTCTAATTGACGATGAAACACAGAAATGGCATCGGAATTAAATACAAAAGGCACAATGCCGACTTAAGTACTAGAAGACTAACTCTTCCTACTGTCTATGTTTTGAACAATTCCTGTGACACTAGTTATACATTCCGATGCTTCACTTCAGGTTGACTGTATCCCTTGGACCTTCTTATTGACGATGAAACAAGGAAATTGCAACGGAATTAAATACAAAAGGCACAATGCCGACTTATGTACAAAAGACTGACTCACCTTACTGTCTATGTTTTGAACCATTCCTGTGACACTAGTTATAGAGTCCGATGTTTCACTTCAGGTTTACTGTATCCCTTGACCTTCTTATTGACGACGAAACACAGAAATTGCATCGGAATTAAATACAAAAGGCACAATGCCGACTTAAGTACAAGAAGACTGGCTCTTCCTACTGCCTATGATTTGAACCATTCCTGTGACACTAGCTATAGATACTGATGCTTCACTTCAGGTTTACGGTATCCCTCTGACCTTCATATTGACGATGAAACATGGAAATTGCATCGGAATTCAATTAAAAGGCACAATGCCGACTTAAGTACAAGAAGACTGACTCTTCGTACTGACTATGTTTTCAACCATTCCTGTGACACTAGTTATAGATTCTGATGCTTCACATCAGGTTTACTGTATCCCTCTGACCCTCTTATTGACGATGAAACACAGAAATTGCATCGGAATTAAATACAAAAGGCACAATGCCGACTTAAGTACAAGAAGACTGACTCTTCCTACTCTCTATGTTTTGAACCATTCTGTGACACTAGTTATAGATTACTATGCTTCACTTCAGGTTTACTGTATCCCTCTGACCATCTTATTGATGATGAAACAAGGAAACTGCATCGCAATTAAATACAAAGGGCATTATGCCGACTTAAGTACAAGAAGACTGACTCTTCCGACTATCTATGTTATGAACCATTCCTGTGACACTAGATATAGATTCCGATGCTTCACTGCAGGTTTACTGTATCCCTCTTACCTTCCTATTGAAGATGAAACACGGAAATTGCATCGGAATTAAATACAAAAGGCACAATGCCGACTTAAGTACAAGAAGACTGACTCTTCTTACTGTCTATGTTTGAACAATTCCTGTGACACTAGTTATACATTCCGATGCTTCACTTCAGGTTTACTGTATCCCTATGACCTTCCTATTGAAGATGAACCACAGAAATTGCATCGGAATTAAATACAAAAGGCACAATGCCGACTTAAGTACAAGATGAATGACTCTTCCCACTGTCTATGCTTTGAACCATTCCTGTGACATTACTTATAGATTCCGATGCTTCACTTCAGGTTTACTGTATCTCCTGACCTTCCTATTGAAGATGAAACACAGAAATTGCATCTGAATGAAATACAAAAGGCACAATGCCGACTTAAGTACAAGAAGACTGACTCTTCCTACTGTCTATGTTTTGAACCATTCCTGTGACACTAGTTATAGATTCTGATGCCTCACTTCAGGTTTACTGTATCCCTTGGACCTTCTTATTGACGACGAAACACAGAAATTGCATCGGAATTAAATAGAAAAGGCACAATGCCGACTTAAGTACAAGAAGAATGACTCTTCCTACTGTCTATGTTTTGAACCATTCCTGTGACACTAGTTATAGATTCCGATGCTTCACTTCAGGTTTACTGTACCCCTCTGACCTTGTTATTGATGATGAAACACTGAAATTACATCGCAAATAAATACAAAAGGCAAAACGCCGACTCAAGTACAAGATGACTGACTCTTCCAACTGTCTATGCTTTGAACCATTCCCGTGACACTAGTTACACATTCCGATGCTTCACTTCAGGTTTACTGTATCCCTTGGACCTCCTTATTGACGATGAAACACAGAAATTGCATCGGAATTAAATACAAAAGGCACAATGCCGACTTAAGTACAAGAAGAATGAATCATCCTACTGTCTATGTTTTGAACCACTCCTGTGGCACTAGTTATAGATTCCGATCCTTCACTTCAGGTTTACTGTATCCCTCTGACCTTCCTATTGAAGATGAAACACAGTAATAGCATCGGAATTAAAAACAAAAGGCAAAATGCCGACTTAAGTACAATAAGACTGACTCTTCCTACTGCCTATGCTTTGAACCATTCCTCTGACACTAGTTATAGATTCCGATGCATCACTTCAGGTTTACTGTATCCCTCTGACCTTCTTATTGACGATGAAACACAGAAATAGCATCGGAATTAAATACAAAAGGCACAATGCCGACTTAAGTACAAGAAGACTGACTCTTCCTACTGTCTATGATTTGAACCATTCCTGTGACACTAGTTATACATTCCGAAGCTTCACTTCAGGTTTACTGTATCCCTTGGACCTTCTTATTGACGACGAAACACAGAAATAACATCGGAATTAAATACAAAAGGCACAATGCCGACTTAAATACAAGAAGACTGACTCTTCCTACTGTCTATGTTTTGAACCATTCCTGTGACACTAGTTATAGATTCCGATGCTTCACTTCAGGTTTACTGTATCCCTCCGAACTTCTTATTGACGATGAAACACAGAAATTGCATCGGAATTAAATACAAAAGGCACAATGCCGACTTCAGTACCAGAATACTGACTCTTTTTACTGTCTATCTTTTGAACCATTCCTGTGACACAAGTTATTGATTCCGATGCTTCACTTCAGGTTTACTGTATCCCTCTGACCGTCTTATTGACGATGAAACACAGAAATTGCGTCGGAATTAAATACAATAGGCACAATGCCGACTTAAGTACAAGAAGACTGACTCTTCCCACTGTCTACGTTTTGAACCATTCCTGTGACACTAATTATAAATTCCGATGCTTCACTTCAGGTTTACTGTATCCCTGTGACCTTCTTATTGACGATGAAACACAGAAATTGCATCGGAATTGATTACAAAAGGCACAATGCCGACTTAAGTGCAAGTGGACTGACTTTTATTTCTCTCTATGTTTTGAACCATTCCTGTGACACTAGTTATAGATTCCGATGCTTCACTTCAGGTTTACTGTATTCCTTGGACCTTCTTATTGACGACGAAACACAGAAACTGCATCGGAATCAATTCGAAAAGGCACAATGCCGACTTAAGTACAAGAAGACTGACTCATCTTACTGTCTATGATTTGAACCATTCTTGTGACACTAGTTATAGATTCCGATGATTCACTTCAGGTTTACTGTATCCCTCTGACCGTCTTATTGACGATGAAACACAGAAATTGCGTCGGAATTAAATACAATAGGCACAATGCCGACTTAAGTACAAGAAAACTGACTCTTCCCACTGTCTACGTTTTGAACCATTCCTGTGACACTAATTATAAATTCCGATGCTTCACTTCAGGTTTACTGTATCCCTCTGACCTTCTTATTGACGATGAAACACAGAAATTGCATCGGAATTGATTACAAAAGGCACAATGCCGACTTAAGTGCAAGTGGACTCACTTTTATCTCTCTCTATGTTTTGAACCATTCCTGTGACACTAGTTATAGATTCCGATGCTTCACTTCAGGTTTACTGTATCCCTTGGACCTTCTTATTGACGACGAAACACAGAAATTGCATCGGAATAAATTAGAAAAGGCACAATGCTGACTTAAGTACAAGAAGACTGACTCATCTTACTGTCTATGATTTGAACCATTCTTGTGACACTAGTTATAGATTCCGATGCTTCACTTCAGGTTTACGGTATCCCTCTGACCTTCTTATTGACGATGAAACAAAGAAATTGCATCGGAATTCAATTAAAAGTCACAATGCTGACTTAAGTACAAGAAGACTGACTCTTCTGACTGACTATGTTTTCAACCATTCCTGTGACTCTAGTTATAGATTCCGATGCTTCACTTCAGGTTTACTGTATCCCTCTGACCCTCTTATTGATGATGAAACACAGAAATTGCATCGGAATTAAATACAAAAGGCACAATGCCGACTTAAGTACAAGAAGACTGACTCTTCCTACTCTCTATGTTTTGAACCATTGTGTGACACTAGTTATAGATTACTAAGCTTCACTTCAGGTTTACTGTATCCCTCTGACCTTCTTATTGATGATGAAACACAGAAATTGCATCGGAATTAAATAGAAAAGGCACAATGCCGACTTAAGTACAAGAAGATTGACTCTTATTACTGTCTATGTTTTGAACCATTCCTGTGACACTACTTATACATTCCGATGCTTCACTTCGGGTTTACTGTATCCCTTGGACCTTCTAATCGACGATGAAACACACAAATTGAATCGGAATTAAATACAAAAGGCACAATGCCGACATACGTACAAAAGACAGACTCATCAAACTGTCTATGTTTTGAACCATTCCTGTGACACTAGTTATAGAGTCCGATGTTTCACTTCTGGTTTACTGTATCCCTTGACCTTCTTATTGACGACGAAACACAGAAATTGCATCGGAATTAAATACAAAAGGCACAATGCCGACATAAGTACAAGAAGACTGACTCTTCCTACTATCTATGTTTTGAACCATTCCTGTGTCACTAGTTATAGATTCCGATACTTCACTTCAGGTTTACTATATCCCTTGGACCTTCTTATTGACGACGAAACACAGAAATTGCATCGGAATAAAATAGAAAAGGCACAATGCTGACTTAAGTACAAGCTTACTGACCCATCCTACTGTCTATGCTTTGAACCATTCCTGTGACACTAGTTATAGATTCCGTTGCTTCACTTCAGGTTTACTATATCCCTCTGACCTTCTTATTGACGATGATACACAGAAATTGCATCGGAATTAAATGCTAAAGGCACAATGCCGACTTAAGTACAAGACGACTGATTATTCTTACTGTATATGTTTTTAACCATTCCTGTGACACTAGTTATAGATTCCGATGCTTCACTTCAGGTTTACTGTATCCCTTGGACCTTCTAATTGACGATGAAACACAGAAATGGCATCGGAATTAAATACAAAAGGCACAATGCCGACTTAAGTACTAGAAGACTAACTCTTCTTACTGTCTATGTTTTGAACAATTCCTGTGACACCAGTTATAGATTCCGATGCTTCACCTCAGGTTTACTGTATCTCTCTGACCTTCGTATTGACGATGAAACACAGAAATTGCATCTGAATTAGATACAAAAAGCACAATGCCGACTTCAGTACAAGAGGACCGACTCTTCTTACTGTCTATGTTTTGAACCATTCTTGTGACACTAGTTATAGACTCCGATGCTTCACTTCAGGTTTACTGTATCCCTCTGACCTTCGTATTAACGATGAAACACAGAAAATGCATCGGAATTAAATCGAAAAGGCACAATGCCGACTTAAGTACAAGAAGACAGACTCTTCCTACTGTCTATGTTTTGAACCATTCTTGTGACACTAGTTACAGACTCCGATGCTTCACTTCAGGTTTACTGTATCCCTCTGTCCTTCTTATTGACGATGAAACACAGATATTGCATCGGAATTAAATACAAAAGGCACTATGCCGACTCAAGTACAAGAAGACTGACTCTTCCTACTGTCTATGTTTTGAACCATTCCTGTGACACTAGTTATAGATTCCGATGCTTAACTTCAGGTTTACTGTATCCCTCTGACCTTCTTATTGACGATGAAACACAGAAATTGCATCGGAATTACATACAAAAGGCACAATGCCGACTTATGCACAAAAGACTGACTCATCTTACTGTCTACGTTTTGAACCATTCCCGTGACATTAGTTATGGAGTCCTATGTTTTACTTCAGGTTTACTGTATCCCTTGACCTTCTTATTGACGACGAAACACAGAAATTGCATCGGAATTAAATACAAAAGGCACAATGCCGACTTAAGTACAAGAAGACTGACTCTTCCTACTGTCTATGTTTTGAACCATTCCTGTGACACTAGTTATAGATTCCGTTGCTTCACCTCAGGTTTACTGTATCCCTCTGACCTTCTTATTGACGATGAAACACAGAAATTGCATCTGAATTAGATACAAAAAGCACAATGCCGACTTCAGTACAAGAAGACAGACTCTTCCTACTGTCTATGTTTTGAACCATTCTTGTGACACTAGTTATAGACTCCGATGCTTCACTTCAGGTTTACTGTATCCCTCTGTCCTTCTTATTGACGATGAAACACAGATATTGCATCGGAATTAAATACAAAAGGCACTATGCCGACTCAAGTACAAGAAGATTGACTCATCTTACTGTCTATGATTTGAACCATTCCTGTGACACTAGTTGTGGATTCCGATGCTTCACTTCAGGTTTACGGTATCCCTCTGACCTTCTTATGGACGATGAAACAAAGAAATTGCATCGGAATTCAATTAAAAGGCACAATGTCGACTTAAGTACAAGAAGACCGACTCTTCTTACTGACTATGTTTTCAACCATTCCTGTGACACTACTTATAGATTCCGATGCTTCACTTCAGGTTTACTGTATCCCTCTGACCCAATAATTGACGATGAAACACAGATATTGCATCGGAATTAAATACAAAAGGCACAATGCCGACCTAAGTATAAGAAGACTGACTCTTCCTACTATATATGTTTTGAACCATTCTGTGACACTAGTTATAGATTACTATGCTTCACTTCAGGTTTACTGTATCCCTTGGACCTTCTTATTGACGATGAAACACAGAAATTGCATCAGAATTACATACAAAAGGCACAATGCCGACTTATGCACAAAAGACTGACTCATCTTACTGTCTACGTTTTGAACCATTCCCGTGACATTAGTTATGGAGTCCTATGTTTTACTTCAGGTTTACTGTATCCCTTGACCTTCTTATTGACGACGAAACACAGAAATTGCATCGGAATTAAATACAAAAGGCACAATGCCGACTTAAGTACAAGAAGACTGACTCTTCCTACTATCTATGTTTTGAACCATTCCTGTGACACTAGTTATAGATTCCGATGCTTCACTTCAGGTTTACTGTATCCGTCTGACCTTCTTATTGACGATGAAACACCGAAATGGCATCGGAATGAAATAGAAAAGGCACAATGCCGACATAAGTACAAGAACACTGACTCTTCTTACTGTCTGTGTTTTGAACCATTCCTGTGACACTAGTTATAGATTCCGATGTTTGACTTCAGTTTTACTGTACCCCTCTGACCTTCCTATTGAAGATGAAACACAGACATGGCATCGGAATTAAATAGAAAAGGCACAATGCCGACCTAAGTATAAGAAGAGTTACTCTTCTTACTGTCTATGTTTTGAACCATTCCTGTGACACACGTTATAGACTCCGATGCTTCACTTCAGCTTTACTGTATCCCTTGGACCTTCGTATTGGCGACGAAACACAGAAATTGCATCGGAATTAAATAGAAATGGCACAATGCTGACTTAAGTACAAGAAGCCTGACCCATCCTACTGTCTATGTTTTGAACCATTCCTTTGACACTAGTTATAGATTCCGACGCTTCACTTCAGGTTTACTATATCCCTCTGACCTTCTTATTGACGATGAAACACAGAAATTGCATCGGAATTAAAGAGAAATGGCACAATCCGGATTTAAGTACAAGACGACTGACTTTTCTTACTGTCTAAGTTCTGAACAGCTCCTGTGACACTTGTTATAGATTCCGATGCTTCACTTCAGGTTTACTGTATCCCTCTGACTTTCTTTTTGATGATGAAACACAGAAATTGCATCGGAATTAAATACAAAAGGCACAATGCCGACTTAAGTACAAGTAGTCTGACTCTTCCTACTGTCTATGTTTTGAACCATTCCTGTGACACTAGTTATAGATTCCGATGCTTCACTTCAGGTTTACTGTATCCCTCAGACCTTCTTATTGACGAAGAAACACAGAAATTGCATCGGAATTAAATACAAAAAGCACAATGCCGACTCAAGTACAAGAAGACTGACTCTTCCTACTGTCTATGTTTTGATCCATTCCTGTGACACTAGTTATTGATTCCGATGCTTCACTTCAGGTTTACTGTATCCCTCTGACCTTCTTATTGACGATGAAACACACAAATTGCATCGGAATTAAATAGAAAAGGCACAATGCCGACTTAAGTACAAGAAGACTGTCTCCTCTTACTGACTATGATTTGAACCATTCCCATGACACTAGTTATAGATTCCGATGCCTCACTTCAGATTTACTGTATCCCTTGGACCTTCTTATTGACGATGAATCACACAAATTGCATCGGAATTAAATACAAAAGGCACAAAGCAGACTTAAGTACAAGTAGTCTGACTCTTCCTACTGTCTATGTTTTGAACCATTCCTGTGACACTAGTTATAGATTCCGATGCTTCACTTCAGGTTTACTGTATCCCTCTGACCTTCTTATTGACGATGAAACACAGAAATTGCATCGGAATTAAATACAAAAGGCACAATGCCGACTCAAGTACAAGAAGACTGACTCTTCCTACTGTCTATGTTTTGAACCATTCCTGTGACACTAGTTATAGATTCCGATGCTTCACCTCAGGTTTACTGTATCCCTCTGACCTTCTTATTGACGATGAAACACAGAAATTGCATCTGAATTAGATACAAAAAGCACAATGCCGACTTCAGTACAAGAGGACCGACTCTTCTTACTGTCTATGTTTTGAACCATTCATGTGATACTAGTTATAGATTCCGATGCTTCACTTCAGGTTTACTGTATCACTTGGACCTTCATATTGACTACGATACACAATAACTGCATCGGAATTGAATAGAAAAAGCACAATGCCGACTTGAGTAAAAGAAGATTGACCCTTCCTATTGTCTATGTTTTAACCATTCCTGTGACACTAGTTATAGATTCCGATGCTTCACGTCTGGTTTACTGTATCCCTCTGACCTTCGTATTGACGATGAAACACAGAAATTGCATCGGATTTAAATAGAAAAGGCACAATGCCGACTTAAGTACAAGAAGACTGACTCTTCCTACTGTCTATGTTTTGAACCATTCCTGTGACACTGGTTATAGATTCCGCTGCTTCACTTCAGGTTTACTGTATCCCTCTGACCTTCTTATTGACAATGAAACACAGAAATTGCATAGGAATTAAATGCAAAAGGCACAAGACCGACTTAAGTACAAGAAGACTGACTCTTATTACTGTCTATGTTGTGAACCATTCCTGTGACCCTAGTTATAGATTCCGATGCTTTCCAGTATCCCTCTGACCTTCTTATTGACGACGAAACACAGATATTGCATCGGAATTAAGTAGAGAGGCACATTGCCGACATAAGTACAAGAAGACTGACTCTTATTACTGTCTATGTTTTGAACCATTCCTGTGACACTAGTTATAGATTCCGATGTTTGACTTCAGGTTTACTGTACCCCTCTGACCTTCCTATTGAAGATGAAACACAGAAATTGCATCGGAATTAATTAGAAAAGGCACAATGCCGACTTAAGTACAAGTAGTCTGACTCTTCCTACTGTCTATGTTTTGAACTATTCCTGTGACACTAGTTATAGATTCCGATGCTTCTCTTCAGGTTTACGGTATCCCTCTGACCTTCTTATTAACGATTAAACACAGAAATTGCATCTGAATTAGATTCAAAGAGCCCAATGCTGACTTCAGTACAACAGGACCGACTCTTCTTACTGTCTATGTTTTGAACTATTCCTGTGCCACTAGTTAAAGATTCCGATGCTTCACTTTGGTGTACTGTATCCCTTGGACCTTCTTATTGACTACGAAACACAGAAATTGCATCGGAATTAAATAGAAAAGGCACAATGCCGACTTAAGTACAAGAAGAGTACTCTTCCTACTCTCTATATTTTGAACCTTTCTGTGACACTAGTTATAGATTCCGATGCTTCACTTCAGGTGTACTGCATCCCTCTGACCTTCTTATTGACGACGAAACACAGAAATTGCACCGGAATTAAGTAGAGAGGCACATTGCCGACATAAGTAGAAGAAGAGTGACTCTTCTTACTGTCTATGTTTTCAACCATTTCTGTGACACTAGTTATAGATTCCGATGTTTGACTTCAGGTTTACTGTATACCTCTGACCTTCCTATTGAAGATGAAACACAGAAATTGCATCGGAATTAATTAGAAAAGGCACAATGCCGACTTAAGTACAAGTAGTCTGACTCTTCCTACTGTCTATGTTTTGAACCATTCTTGTGACACTAGTTATAGATTCCGATGCTTCACTTCAGGTTTACTGTATCCCTCTGACCTTCTTATTGACGATGAATCACAGAAATTAAATCGGAATTAAATACAAAAGGCACAATGGCGACTTAAGTACAAGAAGACTGACTCATCTTACTGTCTATGTTTTGAACTGATCCTGTGACACTAGTTATAGCTTCTGATGCTTCACTTCAGGTTTCCTGTATCCCTTGGACCTTTTTATTGACGATGAAACACCGAAATTGCATCGGAATTAAATACGAAAGGCACAATGCCGACTTAAGTACAAGAAGACTGACTCTTCTTACTGTCTAAGTTTAAAACCATTTCTGTGACACTAGTTATAGATTCCGATTCTTCACTTCAGGTTCACTGTATTCATCTGACCTTCTTATTGACTATGAAACACAGATATTGCATCGGAATTAATTACAAAAGTCACAATGCCGACTTAAGTACAAGAAGACTGACTCTTCCTACTGTCTATGTTTGAACCATTCCTGTTACACTAGTTATAGATTCCGATGCTTCACTTCAGGTTTACTGTATACCTCTGACCTTCTTATTGACGATGAAACACAACAATTGCATCGCAATGAAATAGATAAGGCACAATGCCGACTTAAGTACAAGAAGACTGTCTCTCCATACTGTCTATGTTTTGAACCGATCCTGTGACACTAGTTATAGCTTCCGATGCTTCACTTCAGGTTTACTGTGTCCCTCTGACCTTCTTATTGACGATGGAACGCAGTTATTGCATCGGAATTAAATAGAAAAGGCACAATGCCGACTTAAGTACAAGAAGACTGACTCTTATTACTGACTATGTTTTGAACCATTCCCGTGACACTAGTTATAGATTCCGTTGCCTCACTTCAGGTTTACTGTAACCCTTGGACCTTCTTAATGAAGATGAAACACACAAATTGCATCGGAATTAAATACAAAAGGCACAATGCCGACTTAAGTACAAGAAGACTGACTCTTATTACTGTCTATGTTTTGAAGCATTCCTGTGACACTAGTTATAGATTCCGATGCTTCACTTCAGGTTTACTGTATCCCTTGGACCTTCTTATTGACGAAGAAACACAGAAATTGCATCGGAATTAAATACAAAAGGCACAATGCCGACTTAGGTACACGAAGACTGACTCTTCCTACTGTCTATGATTTGAACCATTCCTGTGACACTAGTTATAGATTCCGATGCTTCACTTCAGGTTTACTGTATCCCTCTGACCCTCTTATTGACGATGAAACACAGAAATTGCATAGGAATTAAATACAAAAGGCACAATGCCGACTTAAGTACAAGAAGACTGACTCTCATTACTGTCTATGTTTTGAACCATTCCTGTGACCCTAGTTATACATTCCGATGCTTCACTTCAGGTTTACTGTATCCCTCTGACCTTCTTATTGACGATGAAACACAGAAATTGCATCGGAATTAAACACAAAAGGCACAATGCCGACTCAAGTACAAGAAGACTGACTCTTCCTACTGTCTATGTTTTAACCATTCCTGTGACACTAGTTATAGATTCCGATGCTTCACGTGTGGTTTACTGTATCCCTGAGACCTTCGTATTGACGATGAAACACAGAAATTGCATCGGATTTACATAGAAAAAGCACAATGCCGACTTAAGTACAAGAAGACTGACTCTTCCTACTGTCTATGTTTTGAACCATTCCTGTGACACTGGTTATAGATTCCGCTGCTTCACTTCAGGTTTACTGTATCCCTCTGACCTTCTTATTGACGATGAAACACAGAAATTGCATAGGAATTAAATGCAAAAGGCACAAGGCCGACTTAAGTACAAGAAGACTGACTCTTATTTCTGTCTATGTTGTGAACCATTCCTGTGACCCTAGTTATAGATTCCGATGCTTTCCTGTATCCCTCTGACCTTCTTATTGACGACGAAACACAGAAATTGCATCGGAATTAAGTAGAGAGGCACATTGCCGACATAAGTACAAGAAGACTGACTCTTATTACTGTCTATGTTTTGAACCATTCCTGTGACACTAGTTATTGATTCCGATGTTTGAATTCAGGTTTACAGTACCCCTCTGACCTTCCTATTGAAGATGAAACACAGAAATTGCATCGGAATTAATTAGAAAAGGCACAATGCCGACTTAAGTACAACTAGTCTGACTCTTCCTACTGTCTATGTTTTGAACCATTCTTGCGAAACTAGTTATAGATTCCGATGCTTCACTTCAGGTTTACTGTATCACATGGACCTTCTTATTGACGATGAAACACAGAAATTGCATCGAAATTAAATAGAAAAGGCACAATGCTGACTTAAGTACAAGAGGATTGACTCATCTTACTGTCTATGATTTGAACTATTCCTGTGACACTAGTTATAGATTCCGATGCTTCACTTCAGGTTTACGGTATCCCACTGACCTTCTTATTGACGATTAAACACAGAAATTGCATCTGAATTAGATTCAAAAAGCACAATGCTGACTTCAGTACAACAGGACCGACTCTTCTTACTGTCTATGTCTTGAACTATTCATGTGACACTAGTTAAAGATTCCGATGCTTCACTTTGGTGTACTGTATCCCTTGGACCTTCTTATTGACTACGAAACACAGAAATTGCATCGGAATTAAATAGAAAAGGCACAATGCCGACTTAAGTACAAGAAGAGTACTCTTCCTACTCTCTATATTTTGAACCTTTCTGTGACACTAGTTATAGATTCCGATGCTTCACTTCAGGTGTACTGCATCCCTCTGACCTTCTTATTGACGACGAAACACAGAAATTGCATCGGAATTAAGTAGAGAGGCACATTGCCGACATAAGTACAAGAAGAGTGACTCTTCTTACTGTCTATGTTTTCAACCATTCCTGTGACACTAGTTATAGATTCCGATGCTTCACTTCAGGTTTACTGTATCCCCCTGACCTTCTTATTGACGATGAAACACACAAATTGCATCGGAATTAAATAGAAAAGGCACAATGCCGACTTAAGTACAAGAAGACTGTCTCCTCTTACTGACTATGATTTGAACCATTCCCATGACACTAGTTATAGATTCCGATGCCTCACTTCAGATTTACTGTATCCCTTGGACCTTCTTATTGACGATGAATCACACAAATTGCATCGGAATTAAATACAAAAGGCACAAAGCAGACTTAAGTACAAGTAGTCTGACTCTTCCTACTGTCTATGTTTTGAACCATTCCTGTGACACTAGTTATAGATTCCGATGCTTCACTTCAGGTTTACTGTATCCCTCTGACCTTCTTATTGACGATGAAACACAGAAATTGCATCGGAATTAAATACAAAAGGCACAATGCCGACTCAAGTACAAGAAGACTGACTCTTCCTACTGTCTATGTTTTGAACCATTCCTGTGACACTAGTTATAGATTCCGATGCTTCACCTCAGGTTTACTGTATCCCTCTGACCTTCTTATTGACGATGAAACACAGAAATTGCATCTGAATTAGATACAAAAAGCACAATGCCGACTTCAGTACAAGAGGACCGACTCTTCTTACTGTCTATGTTTTGAACTATTCATGTGATACTAGTTATAGATTCCGATGCTTCACTTCAGGTTTACTGTATCACTTGGACCTTCATATTGACTACGATACACAGTAACTGCATCGGAATTGAATAGAAAAAGCACAATGCCGACTTGAATAAAAGAAGATTGACCCTTCCTATTGTCTATGTTTTAACCATTCCTGTGACACTAGTTATAGATTCCGATGCTTCACGTCTGGTTTACTGTATCCCTCTGACCTTCGTATTGACGATGAAACACAGAAATTGCATCGGATTTAAATAGAAAAGGCACAATGCCGACTTAAGTACAAGAAGACTGACTCTTCCTACTGTCTATGTTTTGAACCATTCCTGTGACACTGGTTATAGATTCCGCTGCTTCACTTCAGGTTTACTGTATCCCTCTGACCTTCTTATTGACAATGAAACACAGAAATTGCATAGGAATTAAATGCAAAAGGCACAAGGCCGACTTAAGTACAAGAAGACTGACTCTTATTACTGTCTATGTTGTGAACCATTCCTGTGACCCTAGTTATAGATTCCGATGCTTTCCAGTATCCCTCTGACCTTCTTATTGACGACGAAACACAGATATTGCATCGGAATTAAGTAGAGAGGCACATTGCCGACATAAGTACAAGAAGACTGACTCTTATTACTGTCTATGTTTTGAACCATTCCTGTGACACTAGTTATAGATTCCGATGTTTGACTTCAGGTTTACTGTACCCCTCTGACCTTCCTATTGAAGATGAAACACAGAAATTGCATCGGAATTAATTAGAAAAGGCACAATGCCGACTTAAGTACAAGTAGTCTGACTCTTCCTACTGTCTATGTTTTGAACTATTCCTGTGACACTAGTTATAGATACCGATGCTTCTCTTCAGGTTTACGGTATCCCTCTGACCTTCTTATTAACGATTAAACACAGAAATTGCATCTGAATTAGATTCAAAGAGCCCAATGCTGACTTCAGTACAACAGGACCGACTCTTCTTACTGTCTATGTTTTGAACTATTCCTGTGCCACTAGTTAAAGATTCCGATGCTTCACTTTGGTGTACTGTATCCCTTGGACCTTCTTATTGACTACGAAACACAGAAATTGCATCGGAATTAAATAGAAAAGGCACAATGCCGACTTAAGTACAAGAAGAGTACTCTTCCTACTCTCTATATTTTGAACCTTTCTGTGACACTAGTTATAGATTCCGATGCTTCACTTCAGGTGTACTGCATCCCTCTGACCTTCTTATTGACGACGAAACACAGAAATTGCATCGGAATTAAGTAGAGAGGCACATTGCCGACATAAGTACAAGAAGAGTGACTCTTCTTACTGTCTATGTTTTCAACCATTTCTGTGACACTAGTTATAGATTCCGATGTTTGACTTCAGGTTTACTGTATACCTCTGACCTTCCTATTGAAGATGAAACACAGAAATTGCATCGGAATTAATTAGAAAAGGCACAATGCCGACTTAAGTACAAGTAGTCTGACTCTTCCTACTGTCTATGTTTTGAACCATTCTTGTGACACTAGTTATAGATTCCGATGCTTCACTTCAGGTTTACTGTGTCCCTCTGACCTTCTTATTGACGATGGAACGCAGTTATTGCATCGGAATTAAATAGAAAAGGCACAATGCCGACTTAAGTACAAGAAGACTGACTCTTATTACTGACTATGTTTTGAACCATTCCCGTGACACTAGTTATAGATTCCGTTGCCTCACTTCAGGTTTACTGTAACCCTTGGACCTTCTTAATGAAGATGAAACACACAGATTGCATCGGAATTAAATACAAAAGGCACAATGCCGACTTAAGTACAAGAAGACTGACTCTTATTACTGTCTATGTTTTGAAGCATTCCTGTGACACTAGTTATAGATTCCGATGCTTCACTTCAGGTTTACTGTATCCCTTGGACCTTCTTATTGACGAAGAAACACAGAAATTGCCTCGGAATTAAATACAAAAGGCACAATGCCGACTTAGGTACACGAAGACTGACTCTTCCTACTGTCTATGATTTGAACCATTCCTGTGACACTAGTTATAGATTCCGATGCTTCACTTCATGTTTACTGTATCCCTCTGACCTTCTTATTGACGATGAAACACAGAAATTAAATCGGAATTAAATACAAAAGGCACAATGCCGACTTAGGTACACGAAGACTGACTCCTCTTACTGACTATGTTTTGAACCATTCCCGTGATACTAGTTATAGATTCCGATGCCTCACTTCAGGTTTACTGTATCCCTTGGACCATCTTATTGACGATGAAACAGACAAATTGCATCGGAATTAAATACAAAAGGCACAATGCCGACTTAAGTACAAGTAGTCTGACTCTTCCTACTGTCTATGATTTGAACCATTCCTGTGACACTAGTTATAGATTCCGATGCTTCACTTCAGGTTTACTGTATCCCTCTGACCCTCTTATTGACGATGAAACACAGAAATTGCATAGGAATTAAATACAGAAGGCACAATGCCGACTTAAGTACAAGAAGACTGACTCTTATTACTGTCTATGTTTTGAACCATTCCTGTGACCCTAGTTATAGATTCCGATGCTTCACTTCAGGTTTACTGTATCCCTCTGACCTTCTTATTGACGATGAAACACAGAAATTGCATCGGAATTAAATACAAAAGGCACAATGCCAACTCAAGTACAAGAAGACTGACTCTTCCTACTGTCTATGTTTTAACCATTCCTGTGACACTAGTTATAGATTCCGATGCTTCACGTGTGGTTTACTGTATCCCTGTGACCTTCGTATTGACGATGAAACACAGAAATTGCATCGGATTTACATAGAAAAAGCACAATGCCGACTTAAGTACAAGAAGACTGACTCTTCCTACTGTCTATGTTTTGAACCATTCCTGTGACACTGGTTATAGATTCCGCTGCTTCACTTCAGGTTTACTGTATCCCTCTGACCTTCTTATTGACGATGAAGCACAGAAATTGCATAGGAATTAAATGCAAAAGGCACAAGGCCGACTTAAGTACAAGAAGACTGACTCTTATATCTGTCTATGTTGTGAACCATTCCTGTGACCCTAGTTATAGATTCCGATGCTTTCCTGTATCCCTCTGACCTTCTTATTGACGACGAAACACAGAAATTGCATCGGAATTAAGTAGAGAGGCACATTGCCGACATAAGTACAAGAAGACTGACTCTTATTACTGTCTATGTTTTGAACCATTCCTGTGACACTAGTTATTGATTCCGATGTTTGAATTCAGGTTTACAGTACCCCTCTGACCTTCCTATTGAAGATGAAACACAGAAATTGCATCGGAATTATTTAGAAAAGGCACAATGCCGACTTAAGTACAACTAGTCTGACTCTTCCTACTGTCTATGCTTTGAACCATTCTTGCGAAACTAGTTATAGATTCCGATGCTTCACTTCAGGTTTACTGTATCACATGGACCTTCTTATTGACGATGAAACACAGAAATTGCATCGAAATTAAATAGAAAAGGCACAATGCTGACTTAAGTACAAGAGGATTGACTCATCTTACTGTCTATGATTTGAACTATTCCTGTGACACTAGTTATAGATTCCGATGCTTCACTTCAGGTTTACGGTATCCCTCTGACCTTCTTATTGACGATTAAACACAGAAATTGCATCTGAATTAGATTCAAAAAGCACAATGCTGACTTCAGTACAACAGGACCGACTCTTCTTACTGTCTATGTCTTGAACTATTCATGTGACACTAGTTAAAGATTCCGATGCTTCACTTTGGTGTACTGTATCCCTTGGACCTTCTTATTGACTACGAAACACAGAAATTGCATCGGAATTAAATAGAAAAGGCACAATGCCGACTTAAGTACAAGAAGAGTACTCTTCCTACTCTCTATATTTTGAACCTTTCTGTGACACTAGTTATAGATTCCGATGCTTCACTTCAGGTGTACTGCATCTTTCTGACCTTCTTATTGACGACGAAACACAGAAATTGCATCGGAATTAAGTAGAGAGGCACATTGCCGACATAAGTACAAGAAGAGTGACTCTTCTTACTGTCTATGTTTTCAACCATTCCTGTGACACTAGTTATAGATTCCGATGTTTGACTTCAGGATTACTGTACCCCTCTGACCTTCCTATTGAAGATGAAACACAGAAATTGCATCGGAATTAATTAGAAAAGGCACAATGCCGACTTAAGTACAAGTAGTCTGACTGTTCCTACTGTCTATGTTTTGAACCATTCTTGTGACACTAGTTATAGATTCCGATGCTTCACTTCATGTTTACTGTATCCCTCTGACCTTCTTGTTGACGATGAAACACAGAAATTAAATCGGAATTAAATACAAAAGGCACAATGCCGACTTAGGTACACGAAGACTGACTCCTCTTACTGACTATGTTTTGAACCATTCCCGTGATACTAGTTATAGATTCCGATGCCTCACTTCAGGTTTACTGTATCCCTTGGACCATCTTATTGACGATGAAACAGACAAATTGCATCGGAATTAAATACAAAAGGCACAATGCCGACTTAAGTACAAGTAGTCTGACTCTTCCTACTGTCTATGATTTGAACCATTCCTGTGACACTAGTTATAGATTCCGATGCTTCACTTCAGGTTTACTGTATCCCTCTGACCCTCTTATTGACGATGAAACACAGAAATTGCATAGGAATTAAATACAAACGGCACAATGCCGACTTAAGTACAAGAAGACTGACTCTTATTACTGTCTATGTTTTGAACCATTCCTGTGACCCTAGTTATAGATTCCGATGCTTCACTTCAGGTTTACTGTATCCCTCTGACCTTCTTATTGACGATGAAACACAGAAATTGCATCGGAATTAAATACAAAAGGCACAATGCCAACTCAAGTACAAGAAGACTGACTCTTCCTACTGTCTATGTTTTAACCATTCCTGTGACACTAGTTATAGATTCCGATGCTACACGTGTGGTTTACTGTATCCCTGTGACCTTCGTATTGACGATGAAACACAGAAATTGCATCGGATTTACATAGAAAAAGCACAATGCCGACTTAAGTACAAGAAAACTGACTCTTCCTACTGTCTATGTTTTGAACCATTCCTGTGACACTGGTTATAGATTCCGCTGCTTCACTTCAGGTTTACTGTATCCCTCTGACCTTCTTATTGACGATGAAACACAGAAATTGCATAGGAATTAAATGCAAAAGGCACAAGGCCGACTTAAGTACAAGAAGACTGACTCTTATTTCTGTCTATGTTGTGAACCATTCCTGTGACCCTAGTTATAGATTCCGATGCTTTCCTGTATCCCTCTGACCTTCTTATTGACGACGAAACACAGAAATTGGATCTGAATTAAGTAGAGAGGCACATTGCCGACATAAGTACAAGAAGACTGACTCTTATTACTGTCTATGTTTTGAACCATTCCTGTGACACTAGTTATTGATTCCGATGTTTGAATTCAGGTTACAGTACCCCTCTGACCTTCCTATTGAAGATGAAACACAGAAATTGCATCGGAATAAATTAGAAAAGGCACAATGCCGACTTAAGTACAACTAGTCTGACTCTTCCTACTGTCTATGTTTTGAACCATTCTTGCGAAACTAGTTATAGATTCCGATGCTTCACTTCAGGTTTACTGTATCACATGGACCTTCTTATTGACGATGAAACACAGAAATTGCATCGAAATTAAATAGAAAAGGCACAATGCTGACTCAAGTACAAGAGGATTGACTCATCTTACTGTCTATGATTTGAACTATTCCTGTGACACTAGTTATAGATTCCGATGCTTCACTTCAGGTTTACGGTATCCCTCTGACCTTCTTATTGAGGATTAAACACAGAAATTGCATCTGAATTAGATTCAAAAAGCACAATGCTGACTTCAGTACAACAGGACCGACTCTTCTTACTGTCTATGTCTTGAACTATTCATGTGACACTAGTTAAAGATTCCGATGCTTCACTTTGGTGTACTGTATCCCTTGGACCTTCTTATTGACTACGAAACACAGAAATTGCATCGGAATTAAATAGAAAAGGCACAATGCCGACTTAAGTACAAGAAGAGTACTCTTAATACTCTCTATATTTTGAACCTTTCTGTGACACTAGTTATAGATTCCGATGCTTCACTTCAGGTGTACTGCATCCCTCTGACCTTCTTATTGACAACGAAACACAGAAATTGCATCGGAATTAATTAGAAAAGGCACAATGCCGACTTAAGTACAAGTAGTCTGACTGTTCCTACTGTCTATGTTTTGAACCATTCTTGTGACACTAGTTATAGATTCCGATGCTTCACTTCATGTTTACTGTATCCCTCTGACCTTCTTATTGACAATGAAACACAGAAATTAAATCGGAATTAAATACAAAAGGCACAATGGAGACTTAAGTACAAGAGGATTGACTCATCTTACTGTCTATGATTTGAACTATTCCTGTGACACTAGTTATAGATTCCGATTCTTCACTTCAGGTTTACTGTATCGCTCTGACGTTCGTATTGACGATGAAACACAGAAATTGCATCGGAATTAAATAGAAAGAGCACAATGCTGACATAAGTGCATGAAGACTGACTCTTCTTACTGTTTATGATTTGAACGATTCCTGTGACACTAGTCATAGATTCCGATGCTTCCCTTGGACATTCTTATTGACGATGAATCACAGAAATGGCATCGGAATTAAATAGAAAATGCACAATGCCGACTTAAGTATAAGAGGACTGACTCTTCCTACTGTCTATGATTTGAACCATTCCTGTTACAATAGTTATAGATTCCGATGCTTCACTTCAGGTTTACTGTATACCTCTGACCTTCTTATTGACGATGAAACACAGAAATTGCATCGGAATTAAATAGAAAAGGCACAATGCGGCTTTAAGTACAAGAAGACTGACTCTTCTTACTGACTATGCTTTGAACCATTCCTGTGACACTAGTTATAGATTCCGATGCTTCACTTCAGGTTTACTGTGTCCCTCTGACCTTCTTATTGACGATGGAACACAGTTATTGCATCGGAATGAAATAGATAGGGCACAATGCCGACTTAAGTACAAGGAGACTGTCTCTCCATACTGTCTATGTTTTGAACCGATCCTGTGACACTAGTTATAGCTTCCGATGCTTCACTTCAGGTTTACTGTGTCCCTCTGACCTTCTTATTGAAGATGGAACACAGTTATTGCATCGGAATTAAATAGAAAGGGCACAATGCCGACTTAAGTACAAGAAGACTGACTCTTATTACTGGCTATGTTTTGAACCATTCCCGTGACACTAGTTATAGATTCCGTTGCCTCACTTCAGGTTTACTGTAACCCTTGGACCTTCTTATTGACGATGAAACACACAAATTGCATCGGAATTAAATACAAAATGCACAATGCCGACTTATGTACAAGTAGTCTGACTCTTCCTACTGTCTATGCTTTGAACCATTCCTGTGACACTAGTTATAGATTCCGATGCTTCACTTCAGGTTTACTGTATCCCTCTGGCCTTCTTATTGACGATGAAGCACAGAAATTGCATCGGAATTAAATACAAAAGGCACAATGCCGACTCATGTACAAGAAGACTGACTCATCTTACTGTCTATGATTTGAACCATTTCTGTGACACTAGTTAGAGTTTCCGATGCTTCACTTCAGGTGTACTGTATCCCTTGTACTTTCTTATTGACGATGAAACACAGAAATTGCGTCGGAATTAATTACAAAAGGTACAATGCCGACTTAAGTACAAGAAGACTGACTCTTCTTACTGACTGTGTTTTGAACCATTCCTGTGACACTAGTTATAGATTCCGATGCTTCACTTCAGGTTTACTGTATCCCTCTGACATTCTTATTGACGATGAAACACAGAAATTGCATTGGAATTCAATAAAAAGGCACAATGCCAACTTAAGTACAAGAAGACTGACTATTCTTACTGACTATGTTTTGAACCATTCCTGTGACACTAGTTATAGATTCCGATGCTTCACTTCAGGTTTACTGTATCCCTCTGACCTTCGTATTGACGATGAAACACACAAATTGCATCGGAATTAAATAGAAAAGGCACAATGCCGACTTAAGTACAAGAAGTCTGACTCTTCCTACTGTCTATGTTTTGAACCATTCCTGTAACACTGGTTATAGATTCCGATGCTTCACTTCAGGTTAACTGTATCCCTCTGACCTTCTTATTGACGATGAAACACAGAAATTGCATAGGAATTAAATGCAAATGGCACAATCCCGACTTAAGTACAAGAAGTCTGACTCTTGTTACTGTCTATGTTGTGAACCATTCCTGTGACCCTAGTTATCCATTCCGATGCTTCACTTCAGGTTTACTGTATCCCTCTGACCTTGTTATTGACGACGAAACACAGAAATTACATCGGAATTAAGTAGAAGAGGCACAATGCCGACTTAAGTACAAGAAGACTGACTCTTCCTACAGTCTATGTTTTGAACAATTCCTGTGACACTAGTTTTAGATTCCGATGCTTCACCTCAGGTTTACTGTATCTCTCTGACCTTCTTATTGACGATGAAAACAGAAATTGCATCTGAATTAGATTCAAAAAACACAATGCCGACTTCAGTACAAGAGAACCGACTCTTCTTACTGTCTATGTTTTGAACCATTCCTGTGACACTAGTAATAGATTCCGATGCTTCACTTTGGTTTACTGTATCCCTTGGACCTTCTTATTGACTACGAAACACAGAAATTGCATCGGAATTAAATACAAAAGGCACAATCCCGACTTAAGTACAAGAAGACTGACTCTTCCGACTCTCTATATTTCGAACCATTCTGTGACACTAGTTATAGATTCCTATGCTTCACTTCAGGTTTACTGTATCCCTGTGACCTTCTTATTGACGATGAAACACAGAAATTGCATCGGAATTAAATACAAAAGGCACAATGCCGACTTAAGTACAAGAAGACTGACTCTTATTACTGTCTATGTTTTGAAACATTCCTGTGACACTAGTTATAGATTCCGATGCTTCACTTCAGGTTTACTGTATCCCTTGGACCTTCTTATTGACGAAGAAACACAGAAATTGCATCGGAAGTAAATACAAAAGGCACAATGCCGACTTAAGTACAAGAAGACTGACTCCTCTTGCTGACTATGTTTTGAACCATTCCCGTGACACTAGTTATAGATTCCGATGCCTCACTTCAGGTTTACTGTATCCCTTGGACCATCTTATTGACGATGAAACAGACAAATTGCATCGGAATTAAATACAAAAGGCACAATGCCGACTTAAGTACAAGTAGTCTGACTCTTCCTACTGTCTATGTTTTGAACCATTCCTGAGACACTAGTTATAGATTCCGATGCTTCACTTCAGGTTTACTGTATCCCTCTGACCTTCTTATTGACGATGAAACACAGAAATTGCATCGGAATTAATTACGAAAGTCACAATGCCGACTTGTGTACAAGAAGAATGACTCTTCCTACTGTCTATGTTTTGAACCATTCCTGTGACACTAGTTATAGATTCCGATGCTTCACTTCAGGTTTACGGTATCCCTCTGACCTTCTTATTGACGATTAAACACAGAAATTGCATCTGAATTAGATTCAAAAAGCACAATGCTGACTTCAGTACAACAGGACCGACTCTTCTTACTGTCTATGTCTTGAACTATTCAAGTGACACTAGTTAAAGATTCCGATGCTTCACTTTGGTGTACTGTATCCCTTGGACCTTCTTATTGACTACGAAACACAGAAATTGCATCGGAATTAAATAGAAAAGGCACAATGCCGACTTAAGTACAAGAAGAGTACTCTTCCTACTCTCTATATTTTGAACCTTTCTGTGACACTAGTTATAGATTCCGATGCTTCACTTCAGGTGTACTGCATCCCTCTGACCTTCTTATTGACGACGAAACACAGAAATTGCATCGGAATTAAGTAGAGAGGCACATTGTAGACATAAGTACAAGAAGAGTGACTCTTCTTACTGTCTATGTTTTCAACCATTCCTGTGACACTAGTTATAGATTCCGATGTTTGACTTCAGGATTACTGTACCCCTCAGACCTTCCTATTGAAGATGAAACACAGAAATTGCATCGGAATTAATTAGAAAAGGCACAATGCCGACTTAAGTACAAGTAGTCTGACTGTTCCTACTGTCTATGTTTTGAACCATTCTTGTGACACTAGTTATAGATTCCGATGCTTCACTTCATGTTTACTGTATCCCTCTGACCTTCTTATTGACGATGAAACACAGAAATTAAATCGGAATTAAATACAAAAGGCACAATGCCGACTTAGGTACACGAAGACTGACTCCTCTTACTGACTATGTTTTGAACCATTCCCGTGATACTAGTTATAGATTCCGATGCCTCACTTCAGGTTTACTGTATCCCTTGGACCATCTTATTGACGATGAAACAGACAAATTGCATCGGAATTAAATACAAAAGGCACAATGCCGACTTAAGTACAAGTAGTCTGACTCTTCCTACTGTCTATGATTTGAACCATTCCTGTGACACTAGTTATAGATTCCGATGCTTCACTTCAGGTTTACTGTATCCCTCTGACCCTCTTATTGACGATGAAACACAGAAATTGCATAGGAATTAAATACAGAAGGCACAATGCCGACTTAAGTACAAGAAGACTGACTCTTATTACTGTCTATGTTTTGAACCATTCCTGTGACCCTAGTTATAGATTCCGATGCTTCACTTCAGGTTTACTGTATCCCTCTGACCTTCTTATTGACGATGAAACACAGAAATTGCATCGGAATTAAATACAAAAGGCACAATGCCAACTCAAGTACAAGAAGACTGACTCTTCCTACTGTCTATGTTTTAACCATTCCTGTGACACTAGTTATAGATTCCGATGCTTCACGTGTGGTTTACTGTATCCCTGTGACCTTCGTATTGACGATGAAACACAGAAATTGCATCGGATTTACATAGAAAAAGCACAATGCCGACTTAAGTACAAGAAGACTGACTCTTCCTACTGTCTATGTTTTGAACCATTCCTGTGACACTGGTTATAGATTCCGCTGCTTCACTTCAGGTTTACTGTATCCCTCTGACCTTCTTATTGACGATGAAGCACAGAAATTGCATAGGAATTAAATGCAAAAGGCACAAGGCCGACTTAAGTACAAGAAGACTGACTCTTATATCTGTCTATGTTGTGAACCATTCCTGTGACCCTAGTTATAGATTCCGATGCTTTCCTGTATCCCTCTGACCTTCTTATTGACGACGAAACACAGAAATTGCATCGGAATTAAGTAGAGAGGCACATTGCCGACATAAGTACAAGAAGACTGACTCTTATTACTGTCTATGTTTTGAACCATTCCTGTGACACTAGTTATTGATTCCGATGTTTGAATTCAGGTTTACAGTACCCCTCTGACCTTCCTATTGAAGATGAAACACAGAAATTGCATCGGAATTATTTAGAAAAGGCACAATGCCGACTTAAGTACAACTAGTCTGACTCTTCCTACTGTCTATGCTTTGAACCATTCTTGCGAAACTAGTTATAGATTCCGATGCTTCACTTCAGGTTTACTGTATCACATGGACCTTCTTATTGACGATGAAACACAGAAATTGCATCGAAATTAAATAGAAAAGGCACAATGCTGACTTAAGTACAAGAGGATTGACTCATCTTACTGTCTATGATTTGAACTATTCCTGTGACACTAGTTATAGATTCCGATGCTTCACTTCAGGTTTACGGTATCCCTCTGACCTTCTTATTGACGATTAAACACAGAAATTGCATCTGAATTAGATTCAAAAAGCACAATGCTGACTTCAGTACAACAGGACCGACTCTTCTTACTGTCTATGTCTTGAACTATTCATGTGACACTAGTTAAAGATTCCGATGCTTCACTTTGGTGTACTGTATCCCTTGGACCTTCTTATTGACTACGAAACACAGAAATTGCATCGGAATTAAATAGAAAAGGCACAATGCCGACTTAAGTACAAGAAGAGTACTCTTCCTACTCTCTATATTTTGAACCTTTCTGTGACACTAGTTATAGATTCCGATGCTTCACTTCAGGTGTACTGCATCTTTCTGACCTTCTTATTGACGACGAAACACAGAAATTGCATCGGAATTAAGTAGAGAGGCACATTGCCGACATAAGTACAAGAAGAGTGACTCTTCTTACTGTCTATGTTTTCAACCATTCCTGTGACACTAGTTATAGATTCCGATGTTTGACTTCAGGATTACTGTACCCCTCTGACCTTCCTATTGAAGATGAAACACAGAAATTGCATCGGAATTAATTAGAAAAGGCACAATGCCGACTTAAGTACAAGTAGTCTGACTGTTCCTACTGTCTATGTTTTGAACCATTCTTGTGACACTAGTTATAGATTCCGATGCTTCACTTCATGTTTACTGTATCCCTCTGACCTTCTTGTTGACGATGAAACACAGAAATTAAATCGGAATTAAATACAAAAGGCACAATGCCGACTTAGGTACACGAAGACTGACTCCTCTTACTGACTATGATTTGAACCATTCCCGTGATACTAGTTATAGATTCCGATGCCTCACTTCAGGTTTACTGTATCCCTTGGACCATCTTATTGACGATGAAACAGACAAATTGCATCGGAATTAAATACAAAAGGCACAATGCCGACTTAAGTACAAGTAGTCTGACTCTTCCTACTGTCTATGATTTGAACCATTCCTGTGACACTAGTTATAGATTCCGATGCTTCACTTCAGGTTTACTGTATCCCTCTGACCCTCTTATTGACGATGAAACACAGAAATTGCATAGGAATTAAATACAAAAGGCACAATGCCGACTTAAGTACAAGAAGACTGACTCTTATTACTGTCTATGTTTTGAACCATTCCTGTGACCCTAGTTATAGATTCCGATGCTTCACTTCAGGTTTACTGTATCCCTCTGACCTTCTTATTGACGATGAAACACAGAAATTGCATCGGAATTAAATACAAAAGGCACAATGCCAACTCAAGTACAAGAAGACTGACTCTTCCTACTGTCTATGTTTTAACCATTCCTGTGACACTAGTTATAGATTCCGATGCTACACGTGTGGTTTACTGTATCCCTGTGACCTTCGTATTGACGATGAAACACAGAAATTGCATCGGATTTACATAGAAAAAGCACAATGCCGACTTAAGTACAAGAAAACTGACTCTTCCTACTGTCTATGTTTTGAACCATTCCTGTGACACTGGTTATAGATTCCGCTGCTTCACTTCAGGTTTACTGTATCCCTCTGACCTTCTTATTGACGATGAAACACAGAAATTGCATAGGAATTAAATGCAAAAGGCACAAGGCCGACTTAAGTACAAGAAGACTGACTCTTATTTCTGTCTATGTTGTGAACCATTCCTGTGACCCTAGTTATAGATTCCGATGCTTTCCTGTATCCCTCTGACCTTCTTATTGACGACGAAACACAGAAATTGGATCTGAATTAAGTAGAGAGGCACATTGCCGACATAAGTACAAGAAGACTGACTCTTATTACTGTCTATGTTTTGAACCATTCCTGTGACACTAGTTATTGATTCCGATGTTTGAATTCAGGTTACAGTACCCCTCTGACCTTCCTATTGAAGATGAAACACAGAAATTGCATCGGAATAAATTAGAAAAGGCACAATGCCGACTTAAGTACAACTAGTCTGACTCTTCCTACTGTCTATGTTTTGAACCATTCTTGCGAAACTAGTTATAGATTCCGATGCTTCACTTCAGGTTTACTGTATCACATGGACCTTCTTATTGACGATGAAACACAGAAATTGCATCGAAATTAAATAGAAAAGGCACAATGCTGACTCAAGTACAAGAGGATTGACTCATCTTACTGTCTATGATTTGAACTATTCCTGTGACACTAGTTATAGATTCCGATGCTTCACTTCAGGTTTACGGTATCCCTCTGACCTTCTTATTGACGATTAAACACAGAAATTGCATCTGAATTAGATTCAAAAAGCACAATGCTGACTTCAGTACAACAGGACCGACTCTTCTTACTGTCTATGTCTTGAACTATTCATGTGACACTAGTTAAAGATTCCGATGCTTCACTTTGGTGTACTGTATCCCTTGGACCTTCTTATTGACTACGAAACACAGAAATTGCATCGGAATTAAATAGAAAAGGCACAATGCCGACTTAAGTACAAGAAGAGTACTCTTAATACTCTCTATATTTTGAACCTTTCTGTGACACTAGTTATAGATTCCGATGCTTCACTTCAGGTGTACTGCATCCCTCTGACCTTCTTATTGACGACGAAACACAGAAATTGCATCGGAATTAATTAGAAAAGGCACAATGCCGACTTAAGTACAAGTAGTCTGACTGTTCCTACTGTCTATGTTTTGAACCATTCTTGTGACACTAGTTATAGATTCCGATGCTTCACTTCATGTTTACTGTATCCCTCTGACCTTCTTATTGACAATGAAACACAGAAATTAAATCGGAATTAAATACAAAAGGCACAATGGAGACTTAAGTACAAGAGGATTGACTCATCTTACTGTCTATGATTTGAACTATTCCTGTGACACTAGTTATAGATTCCGATTCTTCACTTCAGGTTTACTGTATCGCTCTGACGTTCGTATTGACGATGAAACACAGAAATTGCATCGGAATTAAATAGAAAGAGCACAATGCTGACATAAGTGCATGAAGACTGACTCTTCTTACTGTTTATGATTTGAACGATTCCTGTGACACTAGTCATAGATTCCGATGCTTCCCTTGGACATTCTTATTGACGATGAATCACAGAAATGGCATCGGAATTAAATACAAAACGCACAAAGCCGACTCAAGTACAAGAAGACTGACTCTTCATACTGTCTATGCTTTGAACATTTTCTGTGACACTAGTTATAGATTCCGATGCTTCACTTCAGATTTACTGTATCCCTTGGACCTTTTTATTGACCACGAAACACAGATATTGCATCGGAATTAAATAGAAAATGCACAATGCCGACTTAAGTATAAGAGGACTGACTCTTCCTACTGTCTATGATTTGAACCATTCCTGTTACAATAGTTATAGATTCCGATGCTTCACTTCAGGTTTACTGTATACCTCTGACCTTCTTATTGACGATGAAACACAGAAATTGCATCGGAATTAAATAGAAAAGGCACAATGCCGACTTAAGTACAAGAAGACTGACTCTTCTTACGGACTATGTTTTGAACCGTTCCTGTGACACTAGTTATAGATTGCGATGCTTCACTTCAGGTTTACTGTATCCCTTGGACCTTCTTATTGCCGATGAAACACAGAAATTGCATCGGAATTAAATACAAAAGGCAGAATGCGGCTTTAAGTACAAGAAGACTGACTCTTCTTACTGACTATGCTTTGAACCATTCCTGTGACACTAGTTATAGATTCCGATGCTTCACTTCAGGTTTACTGTGTCCCTCTGACCTTCTTATTGACGATGGAACACAGTTATTGCATCGGAATGAAATAGATAGGGCACAATGCCGACTTAAGTACAAGGAGACTGTCTCTCCATACTGTCTATGTTTTGAACCGATCCTGTGACACTAGTTATAGCTTCCGATGCTTCACTTCAGGTTTACTGTGTCCCTCTGACCTTCTTATTGAAGATGGAACACAGTTATTGCATCGGAATTAAATAGAAAGGGCACAATGCCGACTTAAGTACAAGAAGACTGACTCTTATTACTGGCTATGTTTTGAACCATTCCCGTGACACTAGTTATAGATTCCGTTGCCTCACTTCAGGTTTACTGTAACCCTTGGACCTTCTTATTGACGATGAAACACACAAATTGCATCGGAATTAAATACAAAATGCACAATGCCGACTTATGTACAAGTAGTCTGACTCTTCCTACTGTCTATGCTTTGAACCATTCCTGTGACACTAGTTATAGATTCCGATGCTTCACTTCAGGTTTACTGTATCCCTCTGGCCTTCTTATTGACGATGAAGCACAGAAATTGCATCGGAATTAAATACAAAAGGCACAATGCCGACTCATGTACAAGAAGACTGACTCATCTTACTGTCTATGATTTGAACCATTTCTGTGACACTAGTTAGAGTTTCCGATGCTTCACTTCAGGTGTACTGTATCCCTTGTACTTTCTTATTGACGATGAAACACAGAAATTGCGTCGGAATTAATTACAAAAGGTACAATGCCGACTTAAGTACAAGAAGTCTGACTCTTCTTACTGACTGTGTTTTGAACCATTCCTGTGACACTAGTTATAGATTCCGATGCTTCACTTCAGGTTTACTGTATCCCTCTGACATTCTTATTGACGATGAAACACAGAAATTGCATTGGAATTCAATAAAAAGGCACAATGCCAACTTAAGTACAAGAAGACTGACTATTCTTACTGACTATGTTTTGAACCATTCCTGTGACACTAGTTATAGATTCCGATGCTTCACTTCAGGTTTACTGTATCCCTCTGACCTTCGTATTGACGATGAAACACACAAATTGCATCGGAATTAAATAGAAAAGGCACAATGCCGACTTAAGTACAAGAAGTCTGACTCTTCCTACTGTCTATGTTTTGAACCATTCCTGTAACACTGGTTATAGATTCCGATGCTTCACTTCAGGTTAACTGTATCCCTCTGACCTTCTTATTGACGATGAAACACAGAAATTGCATAGGAATTAAATGCAAATGGCACAATCCCGACTTAAGTACAAGAAGTCTGACTCTTGTTACTGTCTATGTTGTGAACCATTCCTGTGACCCTAGTTATCCATTCCGATGCTTCACTTCAGGTTTACTGTATCCCTCTGACCTTGTTATTGACGACGAAACACAGAAATTACATCGGAATTAAGTAGAAGAGGCACAATGCCGACTTAAGTACAAGAAGACTGACTCTTCCTACAGTCTATGTTTTGAACAATTCCTGTGACACTAGTTTTAGATTCCGATGCTTCACCTCAGGTTTACTGTATCTCTCTGACCTTCTTATTGACGATGAAAACAGAAATTGCATCTGAATTAGATTCAAAAAACACAATGCCGACTTCAGTACAAGAGAACCGACTCTTCTTACTGTCTATGTTTTGAACCATTCCTGTGACACTAGTAATAGATTCCGATGCTTCACTTTGGTTTACTGTATCCCTTGGACCTTCTTATTGACTACGAAACACAGAAATTGCATCGGAATTAAATACAAAAGGCACAATCCCGACTTAAGTACAAGAAGACTGACTCTTCCGACTCTCTATATTTCGAACCATTCTGTGACACTAGTTATAGATTCCTATGCTTCACTTCAGGTTTACTGTATCCCTGTGACCTTCTTATTGACGATGAAACACAGAAATTGCATCGGAATTAAATACAAAAGGCACAATGCCGACTTAAGTACAAGAAGACTGACTCTTATTACTGTCTATGTTTTGAAACATTCCTGTGACACTAGTTATAGATTCCGATGCTTCACTTCAGGTTTACTGTATCCCTTGGACCTTCTTATTGACGAAGAAACACAGAAATTGCATCGGAAGTAAATACAAAAGGCACAATGCCGACTTAAGTACAAGAAGACTGACTCCTCTTGCTGACTATGTTTTGAACCATTCCCGTGACACTAGTTATAGATTCCGATGCCTCACTTCAGGTTTACTGTATCCCTTGGACCATCTTATTGACGATGAAACAGACAAATTGCATCGGAATTAAATACAAAAGGCACAATGCCGACTTAAGTACAAGTAGTCTGACTCTTCCTACTGTCTATGATTTGAACCATTCCTGAGACACTAGTTATAGATTCCGATGCTTCACTTCAGGTTTACTGTATCCCTCTGACCTTCTTATTGACGATGAAACACAGAAATTGCATCGGAATTAATTACGAAAGTCACAATGCCGACTTGTGTACAAGAAGAATGACTCTTCCTACTGTCTATGTTTTGAACCATTCCTGTGACACTGGTTATAGATTCCGATGCTTCACTTCAGGTTTACTGTATCCCTCTGACCCTCTTATTGACGATGAAACACAGAAATTGCATTGGAATTAAATACAAAAGGCACAATGCCGACTTAAGTACAAGAAGGCTGACTCTTATTACTGTCTATGTTTTGAACCATTCCTGTGACCCTAGTTATAGATTCCGATGATTCACTTCAGGTTTACTGTATGCCTCTGACCTTCTTACTGACGACGAAACACAGAAGTTGCATCGGAATTAAGTAGAAGAGGCACAATGCCGACTAAAGTACAAGAAGACTGACTCTTCCTACGGTCTATTTTTGAACCATTCCTGTGACACTAGTTATAGATTCCGATGCTTCACCTCAGGTTTACTGTATCTCTCTGACCTTCGTATTGACGATGAAACACAGAAATTGCATCTGAATTAGATACAAAAAGCACAATGCCGACTTCAGTACAAGAGGACCGACTCTTCTTACTGTATATGTTTAGAACCATTCTTGTGACACTAGTTATAGATTCCGATGCTTCACTTCAGGTTTACTGTATCCCTTGGACCTTCATATTGACTACGAAACACAGAAATTGCATCGGAAGTAAATAGAAAAGGCACAATGACGACTTGAGTAAAAATGATTGACCCTTCCTATTGTCTATGGTTTGAACCATTCCTGTGACACTAGTTATAGACTCCGATGCTACACTTCAGGTTTACTGTATCCCTCTGACCTTCGTATTAACGATGAAACACAGAAATTGCATCGGAATTAAATAGAAGAGGCACAATGCCGACTTAAGTACAAGAAGACAGACTCTTCCTACTGTCTATGTT